>NW_027507718.1:454022351-454155691 GCF_037356315.1 Lithobates pipiens | reverse complement strand
AATTGTATTGCTTATAGTTTTATATGTGTGTATTATTTAATGATTGTGATACTTTTGTATAGATATCCTCCTGAAGAAGCGGGCCTGTTCCCGCGAAACTAGTCGAGGAAAATTATTGTACATCCTCTACGGTTGAATGTTCCCTATGGAGAACCCGTCAGGAATACCTCAACTGTGATGTGCATACCATTGTACTTCTTCAAGTGATATTTCATTATTGTCTTGTTTTATATTTTGATTAAATATTATATCGATTTTAAATTCTATTGATGTTTTTCTATTACCAAGTACCGGTATAGTCCAATCTATTATAGGGCTGTATGGAACTATATATGGGGTTGGTGTGAGCGACTACCCGATACTTCCATTCGACCCTTCTCTTCCTTTTAAAAAAACTACAAATTCTGGATGATGGTACGTTATACAATATTTATAATGATTTAGACCAGAGGCGACACTCATAATATGTGACATAATATAACTGGGTACTAATATTTATAGGTAAAGTTTATCCAGGGACTATTCAATTGCCTCTCAGAGGATCAGGAAGGAATTATTTTCCTTGCTGTAGCAAATTGGATCATGCTTTGCTGGGGTTTGTCACCTTCCTCTGGATCAGGGGTCTCCAAACTACGGCCCTCCAGCTGTTGTGAAACTACACTTCCCATGAGGCATTGTAAAACTCATGACTCAAAAGACATGACTAGGCATGATGGAAATTGTAGTTCCTGAACAACTGGAGGCCCATAGTTTGAAGACCCCGGATCAACTGTGGGCACAGGATTGTGTATTTGGGATTGTATGGCTTTTTTATTGTTTGAACTAGATGGGTTTGCGTCTTTTTTCAACCTAACTATGTAACTATATGTCTCTTGTCTTGCTTCCTTTCCAGGCAATCCATGGCAAAAAAGAGCCACCTGAGCAGTGCCAAAAATGGCTGAGAAAATGCAGAGACTAGTTTAACACCTTCCCACCTGGGCAGCTTGGACAACTGAACAAGCTCAGAAACAACACTTGTAAGCACCTGCTTACAAGTTCACCTTTTTAATAAAAATAAAAAAAAAGGTGAACTAACCCCTAAAATATGTAAATGTAAACATATCGACAGTTAAAAAACAGTATTCTTCACCTTCACAATTCACATTTGAGAAATGGCAAAACCATGCTAAGATGACAAAACTCTAAACTTTATGTACAATACATGTCAGTTTTCAAAAGAACTGAGAAAAAAGTTTGTTTTATAAACTTCTCTTCCACAAGGAACAGTGTTATAAGCACTATATTCATTACAGATCTACATTCTGAACAATACACTAAACAAGCTGAGATAGAGCATTCAATTTACCAAACAATTTCACTTTACACAGATCTGAATTCTGTGCTCTGTTGCGTGCAGCCTCCACGAGTTCTAAGAGCGTAAATCATTCTAGCTTGTGCGTGTATAGCAGCCATAATGAAATTACAAAGAGCTTTTATAAGTTTGGAATTTGATGATAAATGTTATTTTGTGTGTCATTATGGTGAATGTCTCTTAGTTCCTAAAGTAAAAGTGTAGGCAGACATAAAATGGCACCATTTAACCTAGACCCTTTTTTTTTTTTTAAACATTTCTTCCTGATCCCGTGGTGTGATGTGTAAAAACAAAAACAAAACACCAAAATGTACCTAAAAAGTGCACGTGAGCAAACACAAAAAGACTGGCCTATTATGTGTCATATGGAATGTTCCTGGAGAAGTAGGACCTCCGGGGGTCGAAGACTCCTGAGGGGGCAAGGCATGGCTGACCCCTCTACTCATGGTCAGCAAATGGCGATCAATGAGTACTAGGTGAGGAGATCTCCTGATCAGAGGTATCCCCCCCCCAGAGAAGGGCAACCAAAGTGAGGCATGGAGTAGCTCAGCTATTAGGAAAGATTAGAGGAACTTAATCTATTCCTGCTTGGGAAGAGGAGATTAAGGGGGATGTGATCAACATGTACAAATACATAAGTGGTCCATATAGTGAACTTGGTGTTGTGTTATTCATTTAAGGTCATCACAGAGGACAATGGGGGCACCCTTTACATCTAGAGGAAAAAAGATTTCATTTCTAAATACGGAAAGGTTTCTATGGTGGTTCTGGCAAGCTCAGTCGATTGCTTTAAAAAAGACCTGGATCTTTTCCTAAATGTACACAATATAACTGGATACTAACATGTATAGGTAAAGATGATCCAGGGAAAATATGATTGCCTCTCAGGGGAACAGGAAGGATTTTTTTCCCCTGCTGTAGTAAATTGGAACATGCTCTGCTGGGGTTTTTCCCCTTCCTCTGGATCAACTGTGGGTTTGTGTATATGGTCTTGTATTTTTATTTTGTTTGGTTGAACTTGATAGACTTGTGTCTTTTTTTTCCACCTGACTAACTATGTAACTATGTAAGGTAGGGGAGGATGGAACCTAAGGGCCACACAATCTACCTCTAGACTTCAGGGTAGGTGCAAATACCCACACCCTACAACTCTGAGTAAAAACACACATATGTAATGCCTGGTACACACAATGAGATTATTGGATGAACGCTTGTCTTTTTTTTTTGCATGCTAGACTCAGATCGAAACCTGAAGAGTTTATGAAAGTATGACAGAATAAATATTCGGATGTGATGTAATGTGTTGTAATGTATTTGTATTGCATTTTGGAATGACAACTGTACTGATTAAATGAAAATCTTCCGATCTGGCATCGTACGAAAAAAAATTTGTGCATGTCCAATTGAATAATATTGGATGAACTGTCATGATTGGCTCTCGAAAGCTGTGTACTAATGATCCAATTATCATATGATCAATTCAAAAGTGGTAATTTTAGTGTGATTTTCTGATCGTGTGTACGAGGCTTAAGTCTAAGTGTCAAAAGTAAACAACATTACCACAACACCATTATCTCGTAGTTTTTAAGATCAAAGATACAACTATGTTGGTGTCCCTTGTTAATTTTACATTGTATTTTTTTAAATGTAACTGCCTACTCCCAAACTGTCATTTGAAGTAAAACACATAGCCAAGTATTATTCTTCACAATTTTTTTTTATTGTGCATTAAAAAAAAAGGAAAAAAAAAATAATTAGAGATGCTATCTGCCATCCAAATATAAAGAACGTAACCAAAAAGTGCATTCTATGCATACAAAAAATAGAAAATATAACAAATAAAATCCTTATTCCAAAACAAATAAAAAGGAAATTAGTAATTGGTGAAGGGCTGAAAATGACCAGTCCTGCGGCCTTGTTGGGGGTCTTGTGGCTGGTATTGCCACTGTCCGCAATACTGCTGTGGTGGGTAGGGTGGCTGTGGGGCCTCAAAATCCAAAAATGTGTGTTTTTTTCTGAAATGTGGCCCTTCCCCCTTGTTGAGGAGCTGCAGGATGAATTCCTCGCACCTTCTCCTTAGCAAACAGATGAAGGGAGATGGATGTTGAGCAGTCAGACGCCCAAATGCCTCAGACGCATCTGGGTCTGTCCAGATGGCAGTAGTGGCATGACTGAGGAATGCAGCTGTGGCCTCATTCAGATTCCTGCTGTTCCTGGCACTTTTAGCAGGAGGGTGCAGGGGAGGAATCTGGGACTTCGTCTGGCTGCTGACCACAGGCTCCTCCTGACTGACACTTTACCTGTTTTTGAGAATGGGACATAATTTTAATTTTTGGTTAGGGTGTGGTCACACACAATTTTGATCTCCTCACTGTTGCAAATTGAATGTGGACAAATAGAAAAGAATATCATTTTGTCCACATAGAATGCATTAAGATTAAAAAAAAAAAAAAAAACTTCTTTCACAATCCCTTTCAATATAATAGAGAATAATGGAGTTAGATCCTGGCAATGCTGTTTGAGAGAGGTGCCTGAATTCACAAACTGCATTAGAATTTAAATACGGTTAGCACTTATCTGAAGATGTACAAGTGGTCTGCTTATTTCTCACCTCAGCTCTATTTTTACATTGTCCTTTGTTGATAGAGGCATGGAGCTCCAAAAGAGTACATCTGCACGTGGCCGGGACAAGCAGAAAACAGAGTCTAGGCAATCACTAGCACTAGTATTGGTACTGTTAGCAAAAACTGTTTGTGGCTGCAGGTATAGGAATACTTGTGGTATCAGGCTCAGTATCACTTCAGCAATAGGCTTGGTAACACTTGCACTAACCGGTATGGTTGCTGCTCCACACAGGCACAATGCAGTTCCCAGCTGGGTGCTGCTTTGGTCCTCAATGTACAGGAGTGAGGAAGCAAAAATAAACAGGCCATCCAGTACTGGGAGGTTGCAACCCTTGAGCACAGACATGTATTGATATACCTTCACCACAAAAAAGGCACCACACCAGCAAGGCCTACATTACTGATACATCTGCTGATGGAGGGGCAGTTGACTGACAGCAACAACAGGAGGGCAGGAGGGGGTGGCTGCCCTGGGCACTGTGGTATAATGTGAGGTGGGGGGCACAACAAAGAGGTTGGGGTATGAGACTTGTGTTGGGAGGGGTAATTTGGGAGGGAGCAGGGGATATGAATTGTTCTAGGAGCGGAAATCTGGGGAGGTGTTCTAGGAATATTGATTTGAGGAGATTTGTGTTGGAAGGGGGAATGGGGGAGGAAGATTTGTACTAGGAGGGGGTATTTTGAGAGGTTTGTGCTAGAAAAGGTAACATGGTAGGGGTGAGGGGATTTGTGCTAGGACAGGAATTTGTTTGGGGGGGGGGGGGGGTTGTCCTAGCAGGGACGATTGAGGGGATTTGTTCTAAGAGGGGACATTTTGGGGGATTTGTGCTAGGATGAGGGATTGGGGAGAATTTGTGCTGGGAGGGGGGATTTGCAGTGGGGAAGGGGAGAGGGGTAGAGGGGTAGTCCTTCCTTCTTTCTTTTATAAATTCCTGGTGAGGTGCACTCCTCCATTTGCCCCATATTGGCTACATCCAATGCTCCTGTGATTGATTGTCTGGAGTCTCCATCGCTGCTGTGAATCTGGATCCTTAGGACCAATCTAATAAAGCCTGTTTGACTCACTAGGTGTATACCTGTGTGTGTCCACGCTTTCTGGTAAGCGGCCAATGCTTATGGTGGTTGATTCCTCTTGTCACTTCATTGCTTGGACACTTATTCACACATCTATTTTTACTTTGAAATAACCACTCATCACCCTCGGATGTCACTACCTGGATTTTTGTTTCACTGAGAAATCACTTCAGAATTTGTTTTTATTTGCGGATTTTCTTTTTGAACTAATATGTTATATGTCACAGTATACGATTTTTAGTTATATGCCACAGTATATGATTTTCAGTTATTATATATGCTATTGGTTTACTTTATCATGTTTTATCTACATTTGATATCTTAGCACTGCACTTATTTTTACACATATTTCTTATCCATTACACCTTCTGTGCTGGCTGCTACGATTTAGTATTTATTTATATTCATTTCCCTTTACTCTAATACCTCAAACTAAAATCTAGTGTAACCAAATGCCTACTATAGTCTACTTCTACCTAAAAATGCCTTCAGAAGTCTATCTAAATAGTAAATAGAGTCCACCTGTGTGTAATTTAATCTCAGTATAAATACAGCTGTTCTGCAAAGCCCTTGTTAGAGAATATTAGAGAATATTAGTGAACAAACAGCATCATGAAGGCCAAAGAACACACCAGACAGGTCAGGGACAAAGTTGTGGAGAAGTTTAAAGCAGGGCTAGTTTATGAAAAAATATCCCAAGCTTCGAACATCTCACAGAGCAATATTCAATCTATCATTTGAAAATGAAAAGAGTATGGCACAACTGCAAACCTACCAAGACATGGCCGTGACCTAAACTGACAGGCCGGACCAGGGGAGCATTAATCAGAGAAGCAGCCAAGAGGCCCATGGTAGATCCACAGCTCAGGTTGGTGAATCTGTCCACAGGACAACTATTAGTCGTGCTCTCCACAAATCTGGCCTTTACGGAAGAGTGGCAAGAAGAAAGTCATTGTTGAAAAAAAGCCAAAAGAAGCCATAAGAAGTCCCGTTTGCAGTTTGCGAGAAGCCATGTGGGGGGCACAGCAAACATGTGGAAGAAGGTGCTCTGGTCTGATGAGGCCAAAATTTAACTTTTTGGCCTGAAAAAAGAAAACACGGAAAATTAACTGTCATGCACATGCTGGCCATAGCGCAGCAGATTTGCAAAGGCAGATGCAATTACGCATGTGTGGACACAATTCCACAAGTACCTTTTGTAACAGGCATGTCCATCATGCGAATGCCTATGAACATGCATGCCCATTAGCACTGGCACCAAAATGACATATGTAAGGATGGCAGATGCTCCAGGGCCTTGCTGTCTGATCTGCAGCTTTCCCCTGTATCCTGTTTCTGTGGCAGTCCTTGATCTGATTTTGACCCTGCTTCCTGACTATCCTGATTCTCTCCTATCCTGACTCTGGCTTGCCTTGAACTTGATTTACCTGCATCTGCTTTATTCTCTGTTGCCAAACTTCTGCCTGAACTTAACCATTCTTTGCTGGAAGTCTCTGATGTATCTGATCCTAAATGTATAACCTGGCTTGTCTGACTCTGCACCAGTCTCCTCAGCTTCCTTCAGCCACTATGTACCTGCGTCCGCAGTACACCGGCACCTGCAACATATCTGCATCCGTAGCATCCCTGCATACACAACATACCTGCATCCATTGCATCCCTGCATCCACAACATGCCTGCATCCACAGCCAACCAGCAGCTTATACTACTGCTGCCATCTGCTTCTCCTGCTTCACGGAGAACATCGCAGGCACTCCTACCTCACCATGCTCTTGCGGCTGCTGTTGCAACCTCAGTGGTTCTTGAACTGGGGCTGTATGAGTGGCCTCTGCTTGTCAGGCTCTACCCAAAGGTATGTGACACTGCACATCACCCTGAACACACCATTCCCACTGTGAAACATGGTGGCAGCCAGGGGCGGACTGACCATTGGGCCACTCCGGCACTGCCCGAGGGCCCCTTGCAACTGGGGGGCCCCATCAGGATTTCCAGCCTCAGTAAAACCAGGGACAGTATGTAAAAATCTGTGTTTATTTTTTATTTTTTTTTACATCTGTCTCTGAAATGTCCCTTACCGACATCCTTTTGGTCTAAAAATCCTGAGATTATAGCTTCCCCACCTCTCCAGTACCTTCTCAGCCAATAGAAACATGTCTGTGTATACTGTGTGATTGAATACTGTGTGTGTTTGTGTATACTGTGTGGCCCCATAATGTCTGATTGCCTAGGGGCCCCATAAACTCCTATTGCCCGGGTGCCCCATGAGTTGTCAGTCCGCCCCTGGTGGCAGCATCATGTTGTAGGGATGCTTTTCTTCAGCAGGGACAGGGAAGCTGGCCAGAGCTGATGGGAAGATGGATGGCCAAATACAGGGCAATCTTAGAAGAAAACTTTAGAGTCTGAAAAAGACTTGAGACTTGGGATGGAGGTTCACCTTCAAGCAGGACAACGACACTAAACATACAGCCAGAGCTACAATGGAATGGTTTAGATCAAAGCATATTCATGTATTAGAATGGCCCAGTCAAAGTCCAGACCTAAATCTAATTAAGAATCTGTGGCAAGACTTGAAAATTGCTGTCCACAGACGCTCTCCGTCTAATCTTTCAGAGCTTGAGCTATTTTGCAAAGAAGAATGGGTAAAAAGTTAACTTTCTAGATGTGCAAAGCTGGTAGAGACATCTCCAAAACGACTTGCGGCTGTAATTGCAGCAAAAGGTAGTTCTACAAAGTATTGACTCAGGGGGGCTGAATACAAATGTAGACCACACTTATCACATATTCATTTATAAAAAAAAATGAAAACCATTTATAATTTTTCTTCCACTTCATAATTATGTGCCACTTTGTGTTGGTCTATCACATAAAATCCCAATAAAATACATGTTTTTGGTTGTAACATGACAAAATGTGGAAAATTACAAGGGATACAAATACTTTTTCAAGACACTTTACGTGGACCCATTGGCTATGAGTTGGCTAAAGCTAATGGAGCTGCATTCAGATGCCAAATGGGTGTAAATTGAGACATTTTTTTGTGCCTGTGTCCATGAGCCCCAAATTTATTTGAAAAAGTTTGAATTTACTTAGCTAATGATGTAGTTGGAGATATTTCCATATCTTTTTCTGCTTATAACGCCTGTTATCTCCTGACCTGAACTATTTACAACATGTGAAAAACATTTCCAGCTGAAAAAAAGGGTTAATTTCGAAAAGTTAATTTGGAAAACTTAATAATAAAAGGATTTTGTTACAATGCTTCCATGGCAATCACAGCACGCTCACCGCCAAGGATACTAAGATTAACAACTTGCATAAACAGCCACTTATAATTGTTTTTATAAGGTTAACCTATAATAAGAAATGTCCCAGGCTGGTACCTTGATTCTAATATGTGCAGCTCCCAGAAATAGGTTTTTGAGTGTGCCATGCTGATACAGCTGTGATTATTATTTCCAGCGTTGTACACAGAAATAAATGCAGAGGGATTCTGGAAACACAGACTGTTTTACATTTCACAATTTGAAATTTAAAGGGGTTTTCATTTTTTTCAGCATATAGCAAATGGATTCTAATTTATAGTAAACTGTGATTCCTATTAACCTTTTGCCACCTACGTAATGCATATGTGTCAAAGAGGGTGGAACACCCAGACACTGCAAATATGTGCGCTCTCAAAGCTCCCGTTTACTAGTAATGATCGCAAGCCACAAGTAGGGTTGCCACCTGTCTGGGATTCACCTGGACAGTCTGGGTTTTGAATCATGTGTCCGGGTTTCAGTCCACCTTAAACCTGGACACATTATTTAGACAGGAATGTGGCTCAGAACAGGGACGGGCAGGAGGGTGACTTGGCACTATGTGCGCCGCATTACTATTCTCTTTGGAGTGCCCAAATGTGTCCCAGTTCTGTTACAATCCTATAGTGTATATTAAAAAAAAATGTTTGCATTGCTTCGCTAAAATGTTTAGGTTTGACTTGAAGAAAAGTGGCAACCCTAGCCACAGGTCTAACTCTTAGTCACGTGACCACTGTGACATCTATTCACAGTGGTTGCGCAATCAACCTCCATTGCATTCCGTCGGACTGCATTGCCGGTTTGAAATCCTGCGAGTTCAGATGAACTCCCACAATTTCAAACCTGCCCTCAATGTAAACCTGGGCTAAAGCCAGTACAACTTCCCTACACCTCTTGCTTGGGGATTCTAAAGCCGTGCACACACGACTGGACTTTCCGTCAGAATAAACTCTGACGGTCTTTCCGATGGAGTTCCAACCGAACGGACTTGCCTACACACAATCACACCAAAGTCCGTTTGTTTAGAATGTGATGACGTACGACAGGACTAGAAAAGGACTTTTAATAGCCAGTAGCCAATAGCTGCCCTTGCGTCAGATTTGATCCGTTGGAATAGCATACAAACGGTTTTCCCGATAGGAATTGATTCCGTCGGAAAGATTTAAAACATGTTCTATTTCTAGGTCCGTCAGAATTTTTGAAGAAAAAAGTCAGATGAAGTCCACACACAATTGGAATATCCGATGAAATTATTCCATCTGACCTTTTCTGCCAGAAAGTCCGGTCGTGTGTATGCGGCATTAGGAGAAGCCAGGTGCCTTGGCATAGTTTCCACAGCAGGAAAGCACCTGCATTCAGTGTTTCGAACTCTTTCTTACCAGTTGAGCTGATCCATCTACGGGAGGACAGCCGTGTGATTTTTTTTTGGTAGCAGAGACAGTTTTAAGTCCTCAAGTTTCATACAACTACTGTTCTGGGCACCCCATATCTTCCCAGCCCCATTCAAGTTTATTCGCCAATAACAAGTTCACCTCCAGAGCATTTATTTTTTTCACATACATGTAAAAATGTTGATTTCTGGCAATAAAATTAATTAAATCCCCAGAGCATTATATATTTCCTGAAAGCAGAGGCCCTGTAGAATAAAAAGGAGATAGTTGCAAATTTTCGTTCCACATGATATTCGCGCAACTGTTTATTAAATGCAAATTTTCAGGAAAAAATATAATAAAATGCATTTTAGTGTAAACCACCCCATTTAATACCTATTGTTGGTTAAAATATAAAAGATGAGATATTAAACCTCACTGGGAGAGAGAGGTGGGAACATTGGAGGATGAAAAATGGAGTGAGGCTTTAAACTCCATCAAAGCTGTTTGTCCTAAACTTTCAGATAGGCTGTCTCAAATCTATATCTTACATCAAGCATACCGGAGGGGGCAGTCTACAAACTGCCTGTTGTGCCATCAGGAAGTGGGTATGTTCTTTCATCTAATTTGGGCATGCCTGTTACAAGTATTTTGGAAGCAGATGGTATGATTTCTACATGACACTATGGGATCCCAAATTAAACATTATTCTCGGCCAGGAAAATCATTGCTAGACAATGGCTGAGAACACAACCTCCTAGATCTACTGACTCGAAAGTAGATGTGAATAATCCCCTTCCCTACAAAAAATGATTGTATATAAACAGGTGGTGCCCAACCAAGTTCAATAAAATCTGGTATCGTTGGCTACAAAATTCAGAAACATGTACATAAACACCATGTTGGTCCCTTGGAAGAGTTCCTCATTGACTGTAATTTAACCATGTCTTCATTGCTATGCTGGAATCACCATCTGTGCCTTGATAGACGTATCTCTGTTTGTAGTGTGGTTAAACCTGGACTTTACTATGTATCTGAGATATAACTTTATTTATCACATGTGATCATTTTATTACCTTGAAAACATGCATGAATCTATTGTATATGTCAATTGTTTAACCACTTGCTGACCGGCTCACGCTGACATACGTTGGCAGAATGGCTTTTCTGGGTGAAACCCCATATGGGTATGTTGTTCCCTTTAAGAGCCGCCAGGGGGCTGCACAGCGGGGGACCCAATACGTGTGCCGGTGGGCGCGATCGACGCCAGCTACCCGCGATCACGGGCACGAGAGCCAGAATGGGGATTTGTGTGTGTAAACAAACAAATCCCTGTTTTGTCAGGGGAGAGGAGAAATATCGTTTGTTCCTACTAAGTAGGAACAGTGATATGTCTCCTCCCCCAGTCAGTCCTATTCCCATACAGTTAGAAACACTAACTAGGGAACACAGTTAGCCCCTTGGTCACCCCCTAGTGTTAATCCCTTCCCTGCCAGTGAAATTTACACAGTAATCAGTGCATTTTTATAGCTCTGCACGCTGTATAAATGTCAATAGTCCCAAAAATGTGTAAAAAGTGTCTGATCTGTCTGCCGCAATGTCACAGTACCACAAAAAATGGCAGATCACTGCCATTACTAGTAAAATAATAATAATAAAAATGCCATAAATCTTTCCCATAGTTTGTTTACTCTATAACTTTTGTGCAGACGAATCAATATACGCTTATATATTTTTTTTTACCAAAAATATGTATAAGAATTTACATTGGCCTAAACTGATGAAGAAATGTGTTTTTTAAAAACGTTTTTGGGGATATTTTTTATAGAAAAAGTAAAAAAAAGGACGCAAATTTTGTTTTGGGTATAGCATTGCATGGCCACGCAATTTTCAGTTAAATCGGCGTAGTGCCAAATTGTGAAAAGTGCTCTGGTCAGGAAGAGGGTTAAATCTTCCAGGGCTGAAGCAGTTAATAAAAGCCTTTTGTTAACCAAAAAAAAAAAAAAAAAAAAAAAAAAATATATATATATATATATATATATATATATATATATATATATATATATAAAGGTTGAGGTTGCATAGAGTAAAGAGATTCCAAACGTTCCATATCTTAAAATTTCGGACACCCGCCATATCCCCAAAAACGATGGTGCCCAAAAATCCCCATAGGTGACACTTTAAAAGTTTACAGCTCATCATTTTTAACTTTTTCCTTTTATTTTTATATTTATTTGTACTATGTGCTATCACAAGGGGTTAATAAACTCTCTTTTCCCTGTTGAGAAGAGGAGATTAAGGGGGATATGATCAACATGTACAAATACATATGTGGTCCAAATACTTAAAGCGGGGTTCCACCCTAAAGTGGAACTTCCGCCGATCGGACCCCCTCCCCCCCTCCGGTGTCACAATTGGCACCTTACAGGGGGGAGGGGGGTAGAGATACCTGTCAAAGACAGGTATTTACACCCACTTCTGGGCATAGACTCCCGTGGGAGTCTATGTCATTTCCTGCCCTGCCGCGCTGTCTGCTGGGACACACACGGGTCCCAGTGACAGCGCAGAGAATTTCTATTGCGCTGCGCGACTCGCGCATGCGCAGTAGGGAACCGAGAAGTGAAGCCGATTCGCTTCACTTCCTGATTCCCTCACCTAGAATGGTGACTGCAGCAGCCGAGAGCCGAGCGATCGATCGGCCTCGGCTGCCGGCATCACTGGAACCCGGGACAGGTGAGTGTCCATTTATTAAAAGTCAGCAGCTGTAGTATTTATAGCTGCTGGCTTTTAATATTTTTTTTTAGGTGGAATCCCTCTTTAACTTGGTTTTGAGTTATTCACTTTAAGGTCATCACAGAGGACAAGGGGGCACTCTTTATGTCTAGAGGTATAAAGAGTTCATCTCCAAATACAGAAAGGATTCTTCACAGTAAGAGCTGTGAAAATGTGGAATATAATCCCTCCAGAGGTGGTTCTGGCCAGCTCAGTAGATTGCTTTATAAAAGGCCTGGATTCTTTCCTTAACCACTTGACATCGAATGACGGCTACAGCATGGATGTGAATTCCTGGGAGGCCGTCATATGATGGCCTCCCCTGTGCAGGCTCTCTGCGCATGCTCTGCAGGCTCTGTGAAAGTGATCGTCAGTTATGGAGCTGCATCATCACTTTCACTTGGAAGCAGGTCACTGGCTGAACAAAACCCACACACACTGCAGCCATCAGCTTGTGATTAAAGTGGTTGTAAACCCTTTACATCCACTTTTTGCTACAGGTAAGCCTATAATTAGGCTTACCTGTAGCTACCCTGGCTATCTCGTAAACCTGCACGGATTAGGAGATATCTCCTGTATCTGCATGTGCTGACATCATCGGCACATGTGCATTGAAGCAATGGCAGTACGTGCTGTTGTTTCAGTTAGCCTGTGCGGTGGCTCCCGTGCACATGCGCGGGAGTGACATCTTTCCGGAGCTCGCGATACCCAGAAGTAACTCCAGGAGTGATGTCGGCTGGCGGAGCGGTGAATAAGGAGTGCTGCGGGGGCTTCGATCTCAGTTAAGTAATTCATAATGAGCTAGTATGCTATGCATATTGGCTCATTATGCCTTTGTCATGCAGGTTTTTTTTTTTTTTTTCTTAGGGTTTACAGCCACTTTAAGGGTTCACGCTTTGGACATAGATAAAGAGCTCAATTGGATAAACTAAAAACAAAACGAAGAACCCTGGACTGTTTTTTGACTACTGAGGGAATGCCAGAAAATTCCTATTGCCTAGGCAAAAATCCAGCTTTCCTTGCTGGGGTAGCCCTACATAGGGGTCAGAGGAAGGAATCTAAGAGGAGGCGGAAGATTCAGACTTCGCACATTCCTGCAAATGTGGATGCCGTAGAGGCCCACAGAGGCTGCATTGTAGAACCAGAGGAAAGATAGGTTGCAACTGAATTTGCAGCAACAGTAATGCTGTATTTACATTATGTGCGGTGACCAGTGTTTACTGCATTGTAAAACACTGGTGGAGACAAAGACACACAGAAAACAATTGTTTTCTGTGTGTCCCATTCACACTGCAATGCAACCTGGGGACTGCAGTTTACCGCAGCACAATGTACAAGATTGCATGTCACTGTATAGCAGCACAGCACATCATGTGCATCGTGCGATGCATACTAGCCCATTATGCTTTTAATTTCCAATCACTGTCCAAATCCTGCCGCCTCAACCTCCGCAACATCTCCAAAATACGCCCCTTTCTAACCAATGAGACAACAAAGCTCTTAATTCACTCGCTGGTCATCTCCCGCCTCGACTACTGCAACTCCCTTCTCATTGGCTTACCTCTACATAGTCTATCACCTCTTCAATCCATTATGAATGCCGCTGCCAGACTCATCCACCTTACCAATCGCTCGGTGTCTGCTACTCCTCTCTGTCAATCCCTCCACTGGCTTCCGCTCAGCCAAAGAATTAAATTCAAAATACTAACAATTACATACAAAGCCATCCACAACTCTGCCCCCAGCTACATCACTAGCTTAGTCTCTAAATACCAACCTACTCGTCCTCTTCGTTCCTCTCAAGACCTCCTGCTCTCTAGCTCCCTCATCACCTCCTCCCATACTCGCCTCCAGGACTTTTCCAAAGCCTCCCCAATCCTATGGAATGCCTTACCCCAATCTGTCCGCTTATCTCCTACTTTATTAGCTTTTAGACGATCCCTGAAAACACTTCTCTTCAGAGAAGCCTACCCTACCCCCCACCTAACTGTATTTTCATTTTCTCCATCAGCTCATCCCCCCACAGTTATTACCTTTTGTTTCAACTTGACCCTCCCTTCTAGATTGTAAACTCTAACGAGCAGGGCCCTCTGATCCCTCCTGTATTGATTTGTATTGTAAGTGTACTGTCTGCCCTCATATTGTAAAGTGCTGCGCAAACTGTTGGCGCTATATAAATCCTGAATAATAATAATAATAATAATTTGCAGGCTTTGCAGGGAACAAAAGAGGACATAAAACCCATCAGGGTTTACTTCATCTTTAATGGACAGCTGCCGGAGAGAAAACTGCTGCGGTTCTCTGTCCTTTGCCTGTGAATACAGCCTTAAACTGTATGTAAGTCCTAGCAATCAACTTCTCTTATTTACTCCCTTTTGGTTTGTTACATACAAGGGCGGATCCAGAGTCAAGTCTCGGGAGGGGCACTGCCAGAAACGAAGGTGTTGCTTACAGAACTCTAACGTATCGTACAGTCCTAAACTTGTCATTAGTACCGTGACAGTGCATATTTTTTAGCAATGATCACTATTAGTATCACTGGTCCCCAAAAAGTGTCAAAAGTGTCAGTTATTGGTCCGATCTCTCCGCTGCAATGTTGCAGTACCACTAAAAATCACTGATCGCCGTCATTACTAGTAAAAAGAAAAAATTTAATATAAATGCCATAAATATAGTTTGTAGACGCTATGAATTTTGCGCAAACCAATCAATATACACTTATTGGTATTTTTTTTTTCTCAAAAAATATGGAGCAGAATACAGATTGGCCTAAACTGAGGAAGCAATATTTTTTTATAGCAAAAGCAAAAAATATTGTTTTTTTATTTTTTTAAATTCTTGCTCTTTTTCTGTTTATATCGCAAAAAATAAAAAAAAAACGCAGAGATGATCAAATGACAGAAAAGAAAGCTCTATTTGTGGGAAAAAAAGGACATCAATTTAATTTCGGTACAGCATTGTTTGCACAACCGCGCAATTATCAGCCAGTCAAAGTAACGCAGCGCAGGATCACAAGAAATAATCATACATAATGGCACACATGTATTTTGTGATTTGTCACATAACATTCATTCATACTTTTACTCACGTTTAGGCAATTCTTTTGGTAGTCTGGTGAGGGGATGGGTACCGTTCCCATGCAGGAGCAATGGAGTGGAGATGGATGGGATGGATGGATCCAGCAGTAATCTTCTCAATATTCTATGTAGAATTCACTCTGTAGACTGCACTGCACAAACCGGTGGAGAAGATGGAGGAGGTGGGTGGAGCTAAAACTAACTCAGGGGTGGCAGAGCGGAGGCCTGTAGCGTGGACAAGATGGAGGGGGAGCTGGGTGGGTGGGACCAACAACGTCAGGGGCGGACTCCAGAACTAAGATTGTGCCACTCTGCAGGAAGAGTTCGTTTTTTAGCTGAACAGCTCAAATACAGTGACTGTGAGGCCGCGTACACACGCGGGGACTGTTCGCTCAACTTTGTTCGTCAAACAGTTTCAGCGGACAGTCCGCTCAAAATTAGCATGGACGGACTTGGCCACACACGACGAACGAACAGTCCGCTGAAAGCGTGCGCGATGACGTACGTCACGTACGACGGGACTAGAAATAGGAAGTCCAAGACACAGCAAAGCACCCTTTGAGCTCCTTCTGCTGACTTTGCGTTAGTAGAAGTTTGGTTAGAGACGATTCGCGCTTTTCAGACTTCAGCTTAATTTGTCCGTTCACTATAGCGCAGTCTACCTGTGAGGTTTATATCTGTCTTTCGGTACGCGTGGATCAGTTGTACCTGTTATTAGGCGCTTCTGGTCCGCTCGTTTCTGGGTTTCAGGTCGTTCTTCATAGGTCTGGCTGTTCTTCAGTGCGTTCAGTTGAGCTTGTCTGTCCATCCGACCGTTTGAAAGCCATGGAGAGTGGACGTACTCGGGAACGAGTTTGTGCTATATTGGGGCTTGGTGTTTTAGTTGTTATGAATTGTTTTTATTTAATGACTATTTTTTTTTTTCCCTGTGTTTGACTCCCCAGTGTCCTTCCACGCCACAGGAATGGCAGACTGTGGCTTCCCAATTCGCTTCCCGTTGGGACTTTCCCAACTGCGGAGGGGCGATCAAAGGGAATCATGTGAGGATTGTGCCCCCACCCCATTCGGGGTCCTACTATTGGAATTATAAGGGGTTCCATAGTGTGGTGCTAATGGCGGTGGTGTCGGCACAATGTGACTTTCTTTATGTGGATGTGGGGAAGAATGGCCGGATGTCTGACGGAGGAGTCTTTAGGCAGACCGAGTTCTGCCACCGTCTTATCACTGGTGGCCTGGACTTGCCACCAGATGCCGAGAATGTGGAGGGTCTACCGTTTGTGTTTCTGGCTGATGAAGCGTTCGGTCTGAGTGAACATCTTATGAAACCCTTCCCCCAAAGGACCCTCACCCCGGAGAGGAGGGTTTTTAATTACCGGCATTATGGCCAGCCGGTTCCGTCTTTTACTGACAGCCATCAACCTTGCAGAATATAAACTGAACTATGTGATTCTGTGCTGCTGCATTCTGCACAATTTTCTAAGGAAATTTTCAGGTAACCAGTACCTGCAGCCTATTGGGCCTGAGGCCGGACTCAGGCTTCCAGAACTGACAGGGCTGGATCATGCCCTTCCTGGCTTAGCCCCCCAAACAGCACGTGAGGTGCGTGACCGCTATGTCAGCTATTTTAATGGTAGGGGGGCTATTCCAATGCCAGCTGACCAATAAAAATGTATTTTTCTGGAAATATGTCTTGTCTGTTCAAATTTTGAAGTTTGGTTCTTGTTTGCTTTTCACGTTGCTTGTATCCTACATTCTCCTAATTCAGGGATATGCAATTGGCCAACAATGCTTGTGGCTGTCAGTCTTGCTATGCTTCATGGGACTTGTAGTTCTGCAACAGCTGGATTTCCACTAATTGCATATTCCTGTCCTAGTGCATTTGTATAGCAAAGTGGTTTTTGACAATAGGAAATAAGGTCCTTTGTGACACAAAACACAAAATGACTTCCCAAACTGGTATTGAGTATTGAAAGAAGTAGACACACACACACCTTTTTTTTTTTTTTATTTTTTAATAGTGCACATTCCAACCAGTGCCTCTTATTTAGATCTTTTTTGTTTTTTGTGTCTCTTTTTTTTTTTTTTTTAATAAATTCTTTTATTTTTTTTATTTTTTTTTTGGGAAATTTTTTTTTTTATTTTTTTTTTTCTATATATTTTTTTTTTTTTATAAATTCTTTTTTGTTTTTTTTTGTTTTTTTCTTTTTTGGTAAACATAGAAATATATAGATATATCAAAAATGCAATTATCACAAAAATAAAAAAATAAAATCAGATTTTTAACTATTTACATAAAACAAGGGGTAAAGCCAAATTTTGAAGATGCACACCAAAAATTGGTAATGTCAACATGTGCTATGTACCATCATGAGTGATCAATGGACCTGTTTGGTGTGTGCAATCCCTTCCTCTCACATACTAGAATGAGGAAGGGTTTGCAAACACCAAATGCGTCCATTGCGATCCTCTGATGGCACATAGCACATGTTGACACACCGTGTGCATCTTCAAAATGTGGCCTCTAAAAATCAAGTAAAAACCTTAAAAACTTTTTGGCAAGGAAATGAAGAACATGATCGATTGTGTTTTAGGGAAAAGGGGCTTAGATTCTCCCTAAAACATCGATCATGTCCTTCATTTCCTGCCTCATAGGGACCAGCTGTTGTTGTATAGCCTGGATTTGGTGTAGCATGGCCTGGATGTTGCTCTCCATCAAATACATTCTTGCATTCCAGGCCATGACCTGCCCAATCAGCCTGTGGGCACTGTCCGAGGTAAATGGCTCGGCTTGTCCTTCCACAACCAGATCATCACCTAAAAACATGTGTAGATAAAAAATTGATTAACATATACAGCCATTAATTGTTTACCTTAAGCTGGGTTGTCAGACACTCACTTTGTGGGGTGCGGATCTCCACCACCTCTTCCTCCTCCACATCTAGCCCTGGGCTTGTCTGCTCCAGCTCGGACACGGGGCTGGGAAGCTCCATCACTGACACGGGGCTGGATGGCTCCATCACCGACACGGGGCTGGGGCTGGGGCTGGGGCTAATTGCCCAATCAGGCTGGCGAGGTCGGGGGGTCCTGGGCTGCTCCGCCTCTTGTCTGAGTCGTTGTTCCCCTATGAGAATGAAAAAAAAAAAAAAAAACTTTTAAGCATAGTGATATTTGAGTTCAGAAATTTGAATATGAAACATTGGTTTGAAGTGGTGTACAATTATTAGCTGGTTATTACAATATCCTAGTTTAATACATCCTTAAAATGACTTTTTTTTAGTTAGGCTGTGTTCAGACTGCTGCGATGTGCGAACGCTGCAAATCTACTGTGGTTTCACGCATCGCATGCGCAGTTCGCACTGCCCTATGTGACCTGCTGGGAGTATCAGTGTAAAGTTTTATTGACACCTCCAAATTAGTTCTCATTTCACAGTGCAATCTTTAAACTCGGACAGGAATCGGACCACATGGTGTGAACACCCATGTGATCCGATTCGGCTGTGGACTAAAAAAAAGGGCCATGTACAAGTTTGGCCCGGATGCGATGCAAATTCAGCCATACTATATACATGGCTGAAATCGCATCACACAGAGATCACATGTGATTTGCACTGCAGTGCGGTGCAAATCACATTTGATCTCGTACATTGCAGCAATGTGAACCTAGCCTTTAACCAAACTGTGATACTGTATATCTTTTGTCCAAGTTTCACAGACGGACACACTCGAATCATCGCCTGGAGTACCTGTGTGTGATTATGTCAAAAATGTTCTATGATGGCCCAAACTACACTTATAAAAGTTTCCTAGTCCAGATGTTGAACCAGCATTTTATCTATCTATCTCATTTTTTTAATTGAGTCTACATTGCACTGAATAAATTTATGAAACTTTAATAAAAATTTATATCCTATAAACTGAGCATGACAATTCAGTTTATCATGAACAATACAAAAAAAAAAAAAATAACTAATTAAAATCTAATCCAACACCAGATAAATTTACACCATACACAAATTCATGCTATTTACGCCCACATATACGAACAACCATATGCGCTCATTACACGAACTATTAACTACACGAACGATCAAATCCGCCAGATTTACATAAACTACCTACACGAACGATTACGATAAAATCCGCCAGTTTTACATACACTACCTACACGAACGACTACGGTAAAATCCGCAGATTTACATACACTATCTACACGAACGATTACGATCAAATCCGCCAGTTTCATACACTACATACACGAACGGTTACGATAAAATCCGCCAGATTTACATACACTATCTACACGAACGATTACGATCAAATCGCGGAGTTTACTCACTTTTTTTCAGGACCTTTTTGATGCGGTAATATTGGTCCGGCTCCCTGGACTTGATGTCGGACCATCGTTTCCGGAGCTGGTCCTTGCCTCTTCGTACCCCAAATTTGGTCTCCAAGGTTGTGACTACCTCATCCAAGATGGCGCTTTTCCGGACATTAGGTTTGGGGTACGGGCCATGTTCCCCATCATAATCCTCCCTTTTTAAGATAGCCACCATCTCCACCATCTCTTCAAAGGCCATATTGGTGGCCTTATATCTCCTCCTTCCTCCAGAAGCATGGGGCCCATGGCTTTCCTCCGCGCTGCTCACGCTGCTCATAGAATTTGCGTCTGCCATTTTCTCCTCTCATTCACCCACAGCGGAACGAGGGTAAAAGGGGCGGGGAAACACGGACGCAAGGAACGTCAGGGGTGGGCGACGCAGGCGGAGCCTGAGCGCATCATGCGCTCTAAATAAAGCGTTACCACTAGGCCGTACGCTTGTCCGAACGGAAGCAGCGAGTGCTACACGCGACGGTAAGATAGTTATCGTTTTATTTTCGTTTAATTTAAAGCCTGCGTTAGGGATGTGCATATTGAATTTTATTCTTATTGATGTTTAATTGATTTTTATGTGGGTTGGTGGTTGAGTGGGGTTGGTGTTTTGTGTGGTAGTGTGGGGGTGGAGGTGGGTGTATAGGGGGGGGGGGTGGGGGTAGTGTGTGTGTGTGTGTGTGTGTGTGTGTGTGTGGGGGTGGGGGTAGTGTGTGTGTGTGTGTGTGTGTGGGGAGGGGTAGTGTGTGTGTGGGGGGTAGCGTGTGTAGTAGTGTGTGTCTCGCCTACATTACATTGTCACAATATAGTGTGCATTTGGTCTGACTTTATTTTTTTTTATTTTTTATTTTTTGGTTTTTTTTGTTTTTTTTTTTGTTTTTTGTTTTTTTTTGTTTTTTTTTCAGAAAATGCAAAGGTATACTGCAGACCCCTTTAAGGAGGAGGCCTTCCTCTCAACATTTCTCGATTTAGTTGAGTCGCACAGTAATCTTTGGGATACAAAACACCCCCAATATTCAAGCCGTGCTGCCCGGAAGAAGACACTGGAGACAGTTTTGGCGTTTGTGAAAACCCGAGTCCCCCAGGCAGACACTGACTTTGTGAACGCCAAAATTAAGAACCTGCGTAGCGCGTATAGGCGGGAGCAAAGAAAGATCCTAGAGTCCCAAACATCAGGATCAGCAGCAGGTCAGGTCTATGTACCTAAGCTGTGGTATTATGACAGGCTGCGTTTTCTGGATGACACGTCAGAAGCCAGGCAGTCACTTTCGACTCTTCCGTCTACCCGTCCCTCCACCCTTCCCTCTGCCTCAGGTGAGCCATCCCTGGAAAATCCAGACCCTTCCTTGCTGGATGAAGTTGATGCGCCCAGCTGGAGCCAGGTATATTTTATTTTCTAAAGTTTGGATTGCTCAAATATTAATGATGTCAAGTTCAATGTTTGAATTGCTTCCAAATCTAGGATTTCATCACAAATTAAATTAGATAGAAGGATACAGTAGTTTACACAAATGTGGCTCAAATCTTGGTGAACTGATGGAAAAATTATGGTGTCAAAATGATAGCCTTTTGTATTTCAAGACAAATGTATTTGCAAGTGAGAACTGTAAAATTGTTAGTGATTGATGATTTCTAAATATAGACATATTTTAGTTATTGATTTCTTTGTTTTTTTTACACAGGATGAGCTCACCCAGGAGGAGGCCGGGACCAGTGGTATGGAGGAGGAGGCCGGGACCAGCCACACACAAGAGCTAGCTGGGCCCAGCAGGAGTCGGACTGAAAGCCAGGTCCCTCCCCTCCGCCTAGCCAGCAAAAGGCCCAGGAGGATGGGCCGTACAGAGGAGGAGTCCTTGGTGCTTATACGCCAAGCCACACAAATTTTGTCAAAACCCCCCAATCCGGAGGAGGCCTATGCCACTTATCTGGCTAGTAAGCTACAAGAAATGGACAACAGCGAAACTTGTGTGAAGCAATCTTTTTTGATGCCATCCAACGGGGTCTGAAGGGTGAGCTCACACCCACCACTAAGCTTTACAACACAGACCCTACTGCTCCTCCTCCTCCTCCTCCTCCTCCTCCTCCTCCTCCTCCTCCTCCTACCACAACTCCACCACCAGAGGCACAGCCTCCAGCGACGCGTGGAGGGAAGGCTAGACGGAAGAGTCGCAAGTGACTGCCTGGCTTCAGTCTGCTCTGAAAGAAGACGCAGGCTGTTGTAGTACCACAGTCTGGGGACATAGATCTCATCTGCTGCTGTTCCTGGTCTTTGGGATTCTAGGACCTGGTTGTGCTCCCTATGTACATGCTACACAGGTTCGGAATTTTGGTGTCCACTCACTTGATGTGTGCCTGGGGGACAAAAGGCTTCACAAACGTCAACGTCTTGATTTATTTTTGTTCTGAGGAAAAATAAAAATTGATTATTTCCAAAAAATCTTGTATGTTTTTTTTATTTTATTTTTTTTTAAATATTTTTGTATAATTTTGGCTTAAAAAACAAAGTTTATTTGTGAGTAGGCAGATACATGTCAAAAGACTCTGGGGGTTATTTACAAAACACACGTTCATGTAAATATGCTAACTTCAAGTGCAATTTTTAAAGCACTGCAAGTGCACTTGGAAGTGCAGTCGCTGTAAATTTGAGGCTTAACATTTTAAATGAGGGGAAGCTCTGCTGATTTTGAACATGCAATCATGTGTAAGCTAAAATGCTGGTTTGGGTATCTATCTATCTATCTATCTATCTATCTATCTATCTATCTATCTATCTATCTATCTATCTATCTATCTATCTATCTATCTATCTCTACTTGCATAGTCCTGCTTGGCCAAAAAAAATGCAAGTCCATCTTGTTTCAAACCCCCCACAAAAAAAAAAAAAAAAAAATATGACAATAGTAGTTCCAAAAATATATAGTAATAGATAAATTCTATATTTTTTTTTTCAGAAATAAAAATATATATATAATTTTTTTATTTTTTTTTATTTTATATATATTTTTTTTAAGATAGACACACATATATATATATATATATATATATATATATATATATATATATATATATATATATATATATATATCATTTTTTTTAGAGGGTTTTTTTTTGTTTTGTTTTTTAATTTGGAATATATTTTTTCTATAGTTGGAAGATTAATCATAGGATGAGGATGAATAAAAACATGTAGTATAACTCTGTGTGAATATAAGCAGCAAAGCTACTTCACTTTTCTTGCATTACGAAGAAGAAAAGAACGGGCTATATTAAAAAACCACAAAATTAGCAGCATGACGAATATGCTAGCTTCAATACGAACACTAGTTTTACAAGACCGAGCGCTTCCGCCCTGTAAATTCTTTCTGAGCATGCGCGGAACTTAGTTTGACGAACAAGCCTACACACGAGCGGACTGTCCGCTCAAACAAAGTTTCAGCGGACAGTTTTTCGGAAATTCCAAAAAACTTTGTTCAGCAGACTGTTCGCTGAAACTGTCCGCTGAAAGCCCACACACGAGCGGACTGTCCGCCGAAACACTGTTCAGCGGACAAAGTTGAGCGAACAGTCCCCGCGTGTGTACGCGGCCTGATTGATTATCACAGTCACTCACTCACTGGCATAACATTGACAGACTCAGTCAGTCTGCTCTGAGCTCTCCCGGCCTGGCTGCTGCTGCCTGATCTGTTCTCCAGGCTCCAGCAGCTCTGCTCCGCTGAGTCTGTGTCTGACTCTGTCTCCCTCCCACGTGACCGGCGTGACCGTGACGTCACTTGTTGCTAGACGCCAGGCGGCCCAGGCGTTAGCAACGAGTGCAGGAGAGAGGCTCCACCCACCGCTGTTCCTCCTCCTCCTATCTGTCTGCTGGGCGTAATTACAAGTCTCTCTCTCTCTCTGCGCCGCTGCCCGCTGATCGGGTTATGTGAGAGAGAGAGACTCGGGCAGAGGAGGCAGCGGCACCGCACAGTCACACGCGAACGAACAGAGCATTGAGAGCAAGTGAGAATGTGACAATGACATGTCACTGTCTCACTCTCACTGCTACTATCTCGGGGGGGGGGGGGGGGGGCAATTGACCCGTTGCCCCCCCCCTGGATCCGCCCCTGGTTACATATACCACTGGAAGCATTTCATTATATCAGTTATATACGTGCAAAAAAAACAAAAAAATAGTCAATATTGTCAGAAATTCAGGGCTTTCCTACATCCTTTGCACTCTTCATGTTTTTATCTTAGGCTATAGAAAAATTAGCCTTTATATTATAGAGATTTGAGAGCAGGAGTGTAGTTTAGCAAAAGATACTGGGCAGGGCTGACACCAGTCAGTCCACACAAATGTTGCTTACAACAGGGTTTAAGGCCCTGTACACATGGGCCAAATATCGACGGAAATCAGCTTGTACAATAAAAACCTGAGAACAGGTTCTTATCTGACAGAAGCCGATCTCACAACGGACTTCTGTCAAATGAGAATGCTGGAGAATCTAGGTGTGCGCAGCCTATTTCATTAGGGTGCGCACCCCAAAGCTCAAACAAACATGTCTTTCTCTGCAGCCTCAGCTGCACAGGATAGTGAATGAATATGAAGTGCTCTGTACTGAGTGGCTTCCTGTTCATTCACAAACTGAAGCATAGTAAACACAGTTTATTATGCTTTATGTATGAATGGACACAGTGAGCAAGTGTGTTCACTGTGTTCATTTAGAAAAGGAAGGGATCCAGTAAATTAAATATTCACTAACCCCTTCCCCCCACTCTCCACCCTGAAATATACCCCACAGCAGTAGGGGGGAGAGGAGGGAAGGGGCTAGCAGCACTGAGCAGTGGGGGGCCAACAACGTGGGAGGGGAAGCCTGTGTAGTAGGGGGAATCTGTACCTTACACAGTGATTAGGATGTGCCCAGGCACACCTGGCACACTCCCTGTGCATGCCATGCTGGAGAACCCAATGGCTGCGAGCTCTGACTGGGGTGTTCTTGCAGGGGGGATAACTTGGGAACATAAGGTACATGTTAAAGTTTGCCCCAAACTTTGGCACAGAAATTGTATAGAAAATTATACAGATTGAGCAAAACATGTAATAGATATAATAATACATATATAGTAATACAAATACAGTGAAATACATATAACAACTCCATAGGGATCTATTTAGAAACAAATCACTGAACACGAGCATTCCCCTACCAGTAACAATTTCTTTCTATATTTTGTCCAATCAGTTTATTTCCTATAATTGTTGGCTTCTCAATTGGCTACCTCAATCAGGACAACACTGAATTATGGCCACTAGATGGCGCTGACAATCATAAGACATAAACCTATTAGACAAAATACAGGGAAAACAGGGCACAGCTGGGCAAATGCTTGTGATATTCGTCTAACAAATTTTTTATAAATTGACCTCTAAAATTGCATAAATTAATCACATACAGTTAACACACTGTGGCTGAGACAATTTTGTTCTGTTACACTTTTGCAGTGATATTTGCTAAAAATGGCCCAGTGGTCCATCTGCTCAGATATTGCAGATGTCTAGAATGTTCTGACAAAGATCATGCCACCGATGTGTTCCTGACAGTCACAAATGCTATAAATAAAATGCATCTTTACACTCGCATTATCTAAAGTTTTGTACTAAAGGATTTCAACGATGAAACAAAAGGAAAGTGTGAATTGCTTTGTTCCAAAGGGAAGAGATTCAGCAGATGCTTTGGGGACAATTAATGGCATGTGTTGATTATCACTGATGTCACATGAAATGCTAGACTTGCACTTTAATGGTTTGTAATATCTCCTACAGTCTTCTTCCTCCAGAACACCTGTGTGAAGCTCCCTGTTGTCAAGGTGTCAGCTTAGATATAGTGGTATGAAGCTTCTACCAGACCTGCTGAAAGTCATTAGCCCCCTGCTGGTAGTAATGAGCAACGAGGATGAATCCAACACTTCTGAAATGAACTCTATTAGATTGTCACACAAAAGTTTAAAGTATACATTACGTTATATCATAAAAGCATAAGTAATAGAGTATGCCAGAATTGGGTTGTGATGTCGACATAATGTGTTGACTCAATTTCAATATAATTTGTAGCCTAAAACACATATATGAAAAAGCCATTCCTCAGTATGGACAAGGTACAGAAAATAATGGTTGATCTTGCCAGAAATTCGGTGTTCTTTTCACTTCCAGTGGTATGAAATGGAAGCAAATAATGATATCTTTCTTGTGTAAACTACTAATTCCATCAACCTCCATGTAATACAGCAGAACAAAAACAGACAAGTCCAGCCTGGGTGACAACCATAACTCCCTCCATAGATACAGTGGAGTAAGTAAGCATGGTCAACCATGGGCATAGAATGTGCCAACTTCAGGATTACCCAGTGAACATAAAGGGAAAAAGCCTGAAAAAAATACTGCCACCACGTGTAAGAACTGGTAAGCTTATATCTGGGTCTTGGCGATGGTACCCAATCAGGTAGGCATCACACACACAGTCATATAATGCACAGATTTCAAGCCTTTGTATAGTATGTTCTGATTTTGGGGTCAGCTTGGCCTTACCAAGGATAAAACCCATACTTACATTGTCTCCTAGATCTATAACTTTGATGTAGGCTACCACAGCTATTGCTTAAATGGGAGCAGAGAAAACATGGATCTGTCTTCTGGTGGCATTCATTAGGGATGCAGAAATGTAAGACTGCAGTACCTGAAGTTGTTCTAGTGCTTTCAGGGACTCTTTCCATGATTACCATCTTTGTTGTTTCTTTCTGGGTAATGGGGTGTGAATAAGCTTTACTATACCCAGAAGCTGTGTAGTAAAGCTGACTCATCCGTGAATGCCTCACAGCGACTCACACACTCCCCTGAGCCGGTAGACAGGGAGGACGCAGGCCTGCTTGATGACACAGTGCCCTTAGACTCTCATAATGACCCTATGCCTGATATATTTGATCTACCTTCAGAGGACAGTGCTCAATCCATGCTTAGTGAGATCCTGCATGCAGTCCACAAGTGTACTGCCTCTGTGGATGACCTGAAAGAAAAGTTTTGAGGGCTAAGGGAAACAGTGTCTCTCCTCCGTCAAGACCCCTCTGACTAGAGATGTTAGAATGGCTACTCACCAAGCTATGTTCGCATAGTGGGGCTCCCAGAAAAGGTGAAGGGAAGGGATCCCACAGCATTTGTTGAAGGTTGGCTGTAGGATGTGTTCGGCAAAGAAGCCTTCTCACCTATCTACACTGTAGAAAGGGCACACACACAGGGTACCCCCGAGTCCCCTCCCACCTTGCAACCCTCCCCGATTAATACTAGCTAGGCTTCTGAATTACAAGGATTGGGAGGTAGTGCTGCGCCTGGCCAGAGAGAAGGGAGCTTTTCACTACAATTGCGCCAAAATCTCATTCTACCCGGATTTCTCCGCAGAGGTGCAATGCAGACCATCGAAATTTGCGGCTGTCAAGAAGAGGTTACAAAGGCTGCAGTTATCCTATGCTATGTTATTCCTGGCCAAGCTGAGGGTAACAGCCAGAGGTCAGAATCAGTTCTTTGAAAGTGCACAAGATGCGGCCATTTGGCTGGATTAAAATGAGCAAGATTCCGCCACCACGGATGCGAAGAGGGTGCAGGATGAGCCCTGCTAAGAAATACAAGGAACGGGGGAATGTCGGGCGCTAAGTCCCTTATACAGTTTTCCTTTTACAGAGGAACTATTCCTGCAATCTATACACAGCGAGTGAATAAGCACTTTCTACTTTTTGTTGGTTCTGCTGCTTATACCAGCCCACACAGGAGAGTTACCGTGCTGGTTGCTTGTGAACCATCTGTGGTCGTGGGTTACATGGCCTTTGTTTCGATGCCCGGTTGGCATGAGAAGATATAATGGAACATATACCCTACAACGCCTGGGAAGCTTTAGTTATGTCCGGTTGACCGCAGCGGTATCCCAGGATATCTTTTGCATCAGTTTGTGGTTTTTTTCTTCAGCTCATATGCCGCACAGTTGCGTGAGATTGACTGCCTCCTATTCACAATGTTTTTCCAATGTGCTGCCTCCCTGAGTGGCATGCTATGCTTAATGCATTTTCTACTTACTAATCTAGGTTATCGACGTGCCCACACTGGTTGGATAACTAGGGAACCATTGATGCCCACTGGCCCTTCTTATCAGTATATATATGAGAGTGCAATGTCTTCCACACCCATTATGTCTTAGAATGTCCGAGGAGTGAATGACCCCCTGTAACGGACTACGCAAAGTACACCCAGCCATTATTGGCCTGCAGGAGACTCACCTACTGGGGGACCATGTGAGGTACCTGCAATATGCATGGGGTGGCAAGGCGTATCTCTCCACTCATTCTGCTTATTCCCGCGTAGTGAGTGTACTGATACACAAAACATTGGCCTATCAGGAGCTTGACTCACTGGTAAAGCAGATCTGTATTTTTATACTGCAAATTGTTTACCATTTTGTGTGCATTCCACCCCCATTCACACGGGACATGCTCTAATTGCTGCTGTCGTACCTGGTGAACAAACCTGATGTCCCTGTGTTAATTATAGGGGGACTTTAATTGCTACCTAGACCCCAGATTCGATAGGCACCACCAAATCCCCCCCAGGAAAGTCAGGGGTACAGCTCTCAGCCGTCTGCTCTCTGAGGTGGGCTGGATGAATATATGGCCCATACGTAACCCAGACATGAAACAATTTTCATGTTTCTCCAAAACCCATGGCTCCCTGTCAGGTATTGATCTGTGTGTAGGCAATCCCAACATAGTTGACTATACATTCAGGGTGGAATACTTTCTGCAAGGAGTGTCTGACCCGGTGGACCTATGGTTGATTACCCAGCCCCCCTCCTCACTACCCAAGGCCCCTTGGAAGCTCAATGCATTCTGACTCAAACTGTTCACCTCACCAGAACGAATAGCAGCCCACATCAATGGCTTTTTCCAATCTCATAACCAATATACCGATACAATACAAAAATGGGAAATGTTCAAAGCATACCTCAGATGGGTGTTTATTGCAGAAATCACAAATGTCAAACGGAACTCTCCAGCTCTGCTGAAGCAGGTGGGAGTTCAGGTACGACAGCTGGAACTATCCTATTTTACAGACTCAACGTACTCTGCATGTTGGCCCAGGATTCCTTGGCTCACCTGAGATCCTCCACTGCAGGACATAAGAGGTTCTTCACCAAGCTTGCTTTCTATGAGTAAGGGGAAAAAAAACTGGGCGCCTACTGGTGAAAATTGCTAGATCTCAGCAACATTCCCTATTGGGGAAATCCTCTCTTGTGGCCGAGTAGTTAACAATCCGGAACAAATCCTCTGGCATCCTTCTACACAGACCTTTATGGGTTGAGGGATGATTACTCAGATACTGATCTTGAGAATTACCTCTCTGGTATTGACTTACTCTCCATGTCTGAGGGGGTTAGACAACTATTAGAAGCACCTCTAACTTTGGAGGTGCTACAGAAGGCAACATGCTCCTTTCCCACATGCAAAGCCCCCCAGAGAGGATGGTCTTCCCATGGAGGTCTTTACCCAATACGGTGAACAGGTACTGCCAAGGCTGCTGGAGGTGTTCAATGCCTCCATTGAAGAGGGGCACCACCCACTCTCAATGGCCAGAGCGAATATGATACTATTGCTTAAGCCTGGGAAGGATCCGGTTGACCCGGTTTCCTATAGACTCATCTCCTCCAGCGTGGTGTTAAGATCCTGGCCAAGGTCTTTGCACGCCAGGTCAACGGGATCATAGCTTCTATGATCATCCTCTACCTCTATCCTCTACCATCCTGACCAGGCTGATTTTATGCCACAAAAATCCACAGCCACTAATCTCAGATGCCTTTTTCTGACTGTGCAATTAAAAGAGGACAATGGGGGACACAGAGCTCTACTATCCCTTGATGCCAACAGGACATTCAACAGTATTGGCTGGCGATACCTGTGGGCGGTGCTATCCAAATTTGGATTTGGAGATCGATTCATAGCTTGGGTCAGACTGCTATATGCATCCCCACAAGCGACAATTAGGATGTCGGGCAGGATGTCTCACGCGTTTGCTCTGGGCAGGGGGCACCAGGCAGGGTTGCAATCAGGCAGACCCTTGCACTACATGGTTTTGGTAAATCTGAAGAAAAAAAACTGCAGAAAATCTGATAGTGTGTATGGGGCTTAAAGGGATCATCTCACACTGGTATCAAATGCTACTGACACACCATTTAAGAGCCCACCCCACTAAGGCAATGTCCCTATGGGAAAGAGATGTAGGCCCACCCATGGGAGACCAATATGAGGAAGTCCTGCAATCTATTACTACCTGCTCTCTTAACGTTGCCAAAAAATTCTCCAAACTATACATTGTTCTTTGGGTGCACTACACCCAGCTTAGACATAAGATTGATTTAAAGAAATGCCATGACAATAAGAATATTATGTGTGGTACCTTTGTCCTGTCAATGTGTAAATAGGAAGGAAGAGGCTATGTTTGGACTTTAATGGTACCATATATAAACTAATGCTGAACAGTCAGAAGTCACATTTGTTAAGAAATTTATCACAAAAATACATATGATAGATTTTTACAGATTAAAACAGTGATAATCAAGACAAAATTCTATAGTTGCACCACAACGTGACAACTAGAACATACTGTAGATACCATCTGTATATTGGTTGCTCTACATGTTTTGCGGGTTTACATTAGCCGCTTCTTCAGGAGCTTTCTACAGTTAGATGGTGATTAAAAGGTGATTATCACATAACTATGAAAGTAGAAAAGATACATATTAGTCACAAAATACATTAAACAGATATGAGTAATTTATATATAATAGCATTTTATGTAAATAAAGCGTCTGTTGTGAATCCTCCAATGTTCAATTGTCTTACCAAAAGGCTTCAGATTGGCAGGGGTCTAAGGAAAGATGACCCACCTTGGAGGACACGGGATCCCGTTAAGAGGCTCACATTATTATGATGAGCGGTGGAGATCCTGACATTCACAGAATGCAGTGAAGTTGCGGGAGCGTTGTAAGAGTTCTGTGAATGGTGGAGAAGGCAGAAGAGGTGGGCTCAGCAGCGGTGATTGCTGTTAACCTTCACAGTGCTGGTAGACAGCCACTCAGGCCAATATCTAGTGGCTGTAAAGGAGACACTGCACGAAGGATTTTTAGCAGCTGCAACAGCAGCATTCTGCAGATACTAGCACAGGGGTTGACAAATTTGCTTGGAATCTAGGAGCCAGCTTAAAAAGTTAGGAGCCAGGTCCGTGACGACGATCCAGACCTGTCCCTGGCCTGACATGGAGACGAGTGAGGGGAAGATAGCAGCGCCGTCGCCGCCCCCCCGTCTCCAAGTCATTGCCCATAGCTCTTAGAGGGACATTTTATTTTTTTCAAATGACAATTTTTTTTTCAATTGCATTTTAGTGTAAATATGAGATGTGAGGTCTCTCTGACCCCAGATCTCATATTTAAGAGGACCTGTCATGCTTTTTCTATTACAAGGGATTTTTACATTCCTTGTAATAAGAATAAAAGTGACACAACATTTTTTTTTAAAAGAACAGTGGAAAAAAGTTAAAATAAAGCAGAAAAAATAATAATTTTTAAACGCGCCCTGTCCTGCCCGCATATAAAAATCGGTGTTCGAACCACACATAGGAGGTAGCGCCGTGATCGGTAGAGCGAGAGCAATAATTCTACCCCAGACCTCCTCTGTAACTCAAAACGTGCAACCTGTAGAATTTTTTTAAACGTCGCCTATGGAGATTTTAAAGGGTAAAAGTTTGTCGCCATTCCATGAGCGGGTGCAATTTTGAAGCGTGACATGTTGGGTATCAATTTACTCGGCGTAACATTATCTTTCACAATATAAAAAATAATTGGGCTAACTTTACTGTTGTCTTATTTTTTTATTAACTAAATTATTTTTCCCAACAAAAGTGCGCTTGTAAGTCCGCTGCACAAATACGGTGTGACAGACAGTATTGCAACAACCACCATTTTATTCTCTAGGGTGTTAGAATAAAAAATATATATAATGTTTAGGGGGTTCTAAATAAAGGGAAGAAGAGGCAGGTAATATAATACAGGCAGAGGAATCTTCATTAACATTGCTGGTTTGTCATACCAACGGCGACCACAAGAGGGCGCCAGATTCCATAAGGAATCATAGGACCGCAGAAGGCCTCAAAGCCGCGGCCTAAATTTTCGGCCGCCGGCGGAACGGCCCGACGCGATCACGCTGGGGGGGTCCACAGACACAGGATACCCCCAGCTGTGCTGCCCCAGGCGCGAGGTCGCTATTTCTAGTCACCAATGCGACCTGGCGACCGGGTTTTGTCGAGCCCTGTACTAGCATATACACCACTAGACATACCTAATGTGTTTGGTGCTGTATCCCAAAAGATATATATAGTTACCAAACTTCCACTTTGAAGTATTTATGAACACACTGCTTCAAATTTTATTACAGTATAAATAATTATATGTCTCCTTATTTTTTTCTTCAATTATTTTTTTAACCTTTATTTTCTTATGACTGGCATGTGATGTCTCAGCTTCACCAGACCCTCCTAACTGTAAGGGGGGGGGGGGGGGCTGTCTATGTGTGCTGCATTCCACAACCAGGCAGGAAGGTGTTCTTAGCTGAGAAAATCCCTCCTCACCTACTGAAGGCTCCTAGGATGTATGACATCAAAAACTGAAGAAAACTGAAGAAATGTAAAAAAATTTAAAGAAAACAAAAATGTCCCATCACCTGGTATGGACATGAAGGGGAAGCCCTACGCCCTACGCCCCCAAGACCCTTATCAGACCCTTATCCGAGCACACAGCCCGGCCGGTCAGGAAAGGGGGTGGGGATGAGCAAGCGCCCTCCCCCCTCCTGAGCCGTACCAGGCCACATGCCCTCAACATGGGGGGGTGCTTTGGGGAAGGGGGGGCCGTGTGGCCCCCCCACCCCAAAGCACCTTGTCCCCATGTTGATGAGGACAAAGGCCTCTTCCTGACAACCCTGGCCGTTGGTTGTCGGGGTCTGTGGGCGGGGGGCTTATCGGAATACGGGAGCCCCCTTTAATAAGGGGGCCCAGATACCGGCCCCCCACCCTATGTGAATGAGTATGGGGTACAATGTACCCCTACCCATTCACCTGGTGAAAAAAATGTAAAAAAAAAACACAACACAAGGGTTTAAAATAATTTATTGCACAGCTCTGGGGGTCTTCTTCCGTCTTGGGGGGTCTTCTCCCCGGACTCCTCCGCTAGCTAGCGGTGGCCCGGTCTTCTGTCACCGCCGCCTCTTCTTCCGACTTCGGGGGTCTTGTCCCCCTCTTCGGTTCTTCTTGCCGGGCCTCCGCTTCTTTCTCCAGCTCTTTTACTAGTGGTGGCCTGGTCTTCTGTCGCCGGTTGTGTGTGGGCGGGTCCGCTCATTCGGAAAGTCTGGCGGACCTCCGATTCAAAGTCCGGCAGTTTGTCCGCCGGGCTAAGTCCACCGGACAGTCTGATCGTGTGTACGCGGCATGATGGTCACCTATCAGCAAAAGTATGCAGGCATAGGACACACCCCTTGACATGCCCTCTTAAAGGAGAATTGTAAAACAAGATTGGTTAAACACACAAGTGTTTTTTTACCACTACTATTCCTTTATATTGGCTTTTGGAATTTACAAATGTAGCAATTTAGAAATCAGATGAAAGGTTTAGCACTGGGAAACACTTTTTGATAGATAAAAAGTGCATTTTATATACAACTATATAGATCAGACCAAAATGGGACAAATGAGGAGGAATGAGGGACAGAGGGACATTGCTCCAAATCAGGGACAGTCCCTCCAAATCAGGGACAGTCCCTCCAAATCAGGGACAGTTGGGAGCTATGTAGAGAATAAATAAAAAAGTAGAAAGCTAGGTTTTCAAAAATTTGGGATTGGGATTCAGCCCCAAGTATCAATTTGTCATGTGCCATGTCTTGTAGTGTCAGCCATGCAAATGTGAACCTGCCCTGGCTCATACATGCCTTGCCTAACATAACAGAAGAAGAGAAGAGGAGAATAAGGGGGGATATGATCAACATGTTCAAATATATTAGGGGTCCATATAGTGAACTTGATGTTGAGTTGTTCTCTGTACGGTCAACCCAGAGGACACGGGGGCACTCTTTACGTCTAGAGGAAAAGAGATTTCCTCTTCAAGTACGGAAAGGTTTCTTCACAGTTAGAGCTGTGAAAATGTGGAATAGACTCCCACCAGAGGTGGTTCTGGCCAGCTCAGTAGATTGCTTTAAGACAGGCCTGGATACTTTCCTGAATGTACATAATATAACTAGGTACTAACATAGGTAAAGTTGATCCAGGGAAAATCCGATCGCCTCTTGGGGGATCAGGAAGGATTTTTTTTTCTCCTGCTGTAGCAAATTGGAGCATGCTCTGCTGGGGTTTTTTTCGCCTTCCTCTGGATCAATTGTGGGCATAAAATTGGGTATTTGGATTGTACGATTATTTTTTTATTTTATTTATTTGTTTTTAAGGTTGAACTGGATGGACTTGTGTCTTTTTTCAACCTGACTAACTATGTAACTATGTAACAGTGCTCACATGCAGAGCCTTATGGTGCCTGCAAGTACATGTGCAGTTCCTTAGTCTGATCTCTGTGCCAAAGCTGTATATTGTGTTAGTATGTACATAGGGGTCATATCTTCTGCCTAGTCATTAATTAGAACAATATGATACAAGCCTATGGCACTGGGTAATTAACATCAGATCCAAAAAGTAAAAAATATACAAGTAATGAATATCTGTCCCGAGCCCACCCACTTGTGGGACATTAGCCAATTAATATTCGCTAATATCTTCCTGTTTTTCCTCCCAGCCAATCAGGAAGCGGGTCCTGAGACCCCATTGGCCGGGACTCCTAAGACCCCAGTGGCTGGGAGGAAAAGCGACCGCCGGGACTCAGGAGGAGATGCAGGGGTGAAGCCGTCAAAGCCACGACCTGGATGAGGAAGTGCGAGGCTGGCTGGCGGGCAGCCTATATCCTGGCAGATACATTGTGGATGAAAGGTGCCGATGCCTGAGCCTCCATTCTTGGGTAAGCAAGCTCAACATCCAATGTCTGTGACAAAGGCCCCCCTTCCCTCCCTTCTATCTCCTGCCTCTGATTGAGTGAGTTCACTAAGGTAAGGGGGATTCAGATTTAAGGGGTGCTCCGCAGACACTGATGTAAGGAGGGCTTTGGGAAATCTTGATTTAAGGGGGGATGCTGGAAACTCTGATGTAAGTGGGAGCTTTGGTGAGCAGAGACCCTTTTACATCAGAGTTCTCCTTACCACCAGTCCACAGTGTTCCCCATTAAAAAAAAACAAATGCTGTGGGCCACTAAGATGTTTGGGTATGACTTAAAGAAAAGTTGGCAACCCTAATTGTTATAAATAAAAAGGATGCCTTTTAGTGAAAAAATACTGTACATGTTGAATAAAAAGTCGCATTGTCCTTTCTTCTAGTACTGCTATATCACAATCTCACAGTGATCCTGGGCCGAGGGGATTTATTCCCTAATAAACTACTAAGGGGACTTTGCTATAATGCTATGCCTGCTTATATTTAAACCTGTTACAATTCCTAGCTTCTTGAAAAGTATCCTACATGTAGCACCCTTGTCTTAAACAGGGCTGCTAGTAAATTTAGTTGTGCCAGGTGGTAAATAGCCTGGCTAATTTGTAGTCTTTGATCCACTGGTTTCTTTCCTAAGCTTGAGTTTCATTTGTAATCTCTCTCTTCTGTCAATAGGTGGCACTGTTGCCTTTGGCATTAGGATGATAGATTACAGTGAATTCAGGTTATGCGTAAATATGTTGTCTCAGCCAATTAGCAGGAGTTTCCTTTGGCCACTTTTCATTCTGGGATAAGTTATTTATTTGGAAGTCAGGTTGTCTGGTTTCTTTCCACCCGGGCTGTGGCCTGAATAGGCGTGCAAGGAGCAGCAGCAGCGGTGTAGTCCTGAAGCCTAGGGCCTAATCACTTATGCAGAGGCTTAGCCTGGGGGGAGCCTGATCATTACCAGGAGGCATAGGAGAAGCAGTCGCCAGAGGGACAACCATTCTTGTTGCCAGAGGCAGGTGCCAAAGGGATGGAGTTCTGAAGGAGTACCAGATCAGACACTTCACTAACCAGGGACGGTGAAGTAAGTGGGAAAGCTTTAGTAGAGACTAATCAAGGAATACAGCGGGTAGCTGTGAGTAAAGTTTGAAGGAGTACAGCAGGTATCTGTAAGTAGAGCTTGAAGATAAGTACAGCAGGTAGCTGTGAGTCAAGCCTGAAGGATCCAGCGGGTAGCTGAGAGTCTGAGGAACCCAGTGGTTAGCTGTGAGTGAAGCTTGAAGAATACAGCAGGTAGATGTGAGTGAAGCTTGAGAAGTACAGAAGGTAGCTGGGAGCTAAGCTTGAGAATCTACAATGGGATACTGTGAGTTGAGCTTGAAGATCTACTGTGAGTGAAGTTGTTGCCATAGGAGACAGCAGTTGCTGCAAGATACAGATCGATGCATTCAGCTTAAAGGCCCTTTTTCTGTATTGCTGTCCATCTAGTTCTATTTTTGTCTGCGGAGTCTGCCAATATGCTATTGCATTTGCCTAAGGGTGTCCTGTGCCCTAACCCTCTCGCCCCCATTTCCTGTTAAGAGAAAAAAAAAGCTCTTTGTTCATTTTTAACCCTCCTGGCAATATTCCTGAGTGTGGCTCGAGGTTCAATTTCAGTATCATTAGCAGTAACCCCGAGCCACACTCGGGATTGCATTGCAAAATCCTGGTCCAGGTTACTTACCTTGTCACTAGGATCCTGCGATGTCCCCCCCCGCTGTGTCCCCCCTGCCAGATCCTCCACCCGATGCTGTGTGTCGGGCTCCGTTCTCTGCAAGCGTCATGACGCATGGGGGTGGAGCCCAGTGGCAAATACAAAAAGTACAAAAAGAAATAACATACAGTACACTGTAATCTTACCGATTACATTACTGTATCAAATCATTTCACCTCCCTTTTGTCCCTAGCACCTTGTCCAGGGCCCTGCCTACACTTTTATATTATATATATTCTGTTCTTTCTCCTAGAAACTTGAGATTGTCCATGGCAGCCAAGAAGTGTCCCTTTAGACCAGCTAGAATACAGCGATAGTAAATTAGAACACTTGCAGAATTGAGCGATAGTGAATCATGGGGAAATTTATTTTATTATCATTATATTATTATTTATAATTATTTATAGTCATTTATTATATCATCATTTATGATTTGATTTTTTCTTAAAGCGGACCATGAGTTATTTTTTCAACTTTCCATCTATTAAATCTTCTGCCCTTGTTGTTTTAACTTATATATTGGATAGTAAAACATTTTTTCTACCAGTATATACCTTATACAGCCCACTTCCTGTTACCTGTCTGGTTAGTAGCCTAGGCTTATGACATCATGCACCACTCTCTCACTCTTGTGAGAGTTTGCCAGGAAGGGAGGGGGGATGAGTCATCAGAGGGCCGATGAAAGCTGCAGAGCTGGAGGTGTGTCTTTGTAAATCCAGGAAGTGAACAGGCAACAGCTTCAGATGCCCACAGTTACATAGTTAGTAAGGTTGAATAAAGACACCAGTCCATCCAGTTCAGCCTGAGTGAGTGTCTACAATTGTCCCTATCCCTGTACATTGCACAATCACATCGGTCCCTACCCACAAGGAGCCCACAATCCAAGGTACTCATTCATATACTATGGCCAATTTTGGACAGAAGCCAATTAACCTACCTGCATGTCTTTGGAGTGTGGGAGGAAACCCACGCAGGCACAGGGAGAACATGCAAACTCCAGGCAGGTAGGCAAGAGTGCTACCCACTACACCACTGTGCCACCCAAAATGAAATGGTTGCAGCCAGACTTAGTGGAAGGAGATTTCTGCAGCATATTTGGAAAGTTCAGAATCACAGTACATATAAAATAATATTCAGTGGTTGGAGGGAAACTTCGGAATGGCAAAGATGTTTTTATTACAAATGATGTGAGCAGACTGCTGTTCCTCTTTAAGGAGGCTGATGTCTTTTTTAGACATTTTCTTAAATGTTTTTTTAAAGTAGTATTAACCTCTCTACATTATTTGCTTAACACATTGAGCACAATAATGCAACGTTCAATGCTGCTGGTTCCTATTCTCTCAGTGCTGCTTCCCCTGAACTTCTGGTCATGGAACAGTTAACTGTGGACAGTGCAGTCTCCAGTCAGTCTGTTAGCTTGGAGAAGGGCATAATGTAACAGTTTCATGAGGTAAAAGCCAATAATATGACCCCGTGGCACAGGCCATTTGGTCTGCAAAGGAGACCTAAGCCCAAAAGCTTAGGAGTCTATTGTGAGGAAATCAAAACAATGTATGGGGGAGGAATCTATGGGGGGAAATGGAGAAGAAAAGATCAAGAGGAGATATCAGGAGGGGGAAGAGAATGGGAAGGGGGAAAGATGAAGTTCCAGCAGGCTTGGGTTAGGTGAAGACAATTATAAAGTGCCCAAGCTGGTCAGATTCAGGGTGGGAAGAGCATAGGACCACCAAGGTGTCAATACTTTGAGAAATTTTGGTATTAGAGTCATATAAAATACTAGAATTTTTTTGTGAACCATATGGTCAGTCAAAATGCTCTTCACCTCTGCAATCGAGACAGAGGGCTTCTTCCAGGCTCTGACAATTGCGTGTTTGGCAGCAATAAGCAAATAGGTTGCCAGCTTTTGTTTGTAAGAAAACAGGCCCTGTATCAGGCAATGTAGCAAGGCCAGTTTGGTATCTTTGCAGATGGGCATATGAAACAAAGTATGAAGAAGCACAAAAACCCTTGACCAGAACCCCATTAAACGGAGGGGGGGGGGGGAAAGGACCATGAGATCCCCTTTGTCTTCAACTTGTCATGGTTATGCAGTAATATTCCTCTGTTTGCTTACCTCTCCTCATGTGTTCAGACTAAGAGGCCAGCCACTTCCACCTGGTGGTTTTTATAACCTCTCCTCTAAGCATGGCTCCACCCCAGGCCCTATCAGGGAACCCTATATTAACCTATGCACTGTAAGCCAGCGGTGCTGATCAACCATTGTGTATCCATTGTGTGTTTGGCTTCCTGTTTTCTGCTTGCCGTTTGCGCTACGTTTGTCTCTGTTACCGACCTTGGCGTGTTCTCAACGATTCCTGTCTGCTTGTGACCTTGACCTTTTGGTGTGTCCCCTACCATCCCCGTCTGCCTGTGACCCTGAACCTTTGATGTGTACTCTGTTGTTCCTGTCTGCTAGTTGCCCTAACCTCTGCCTTATCCCTTTACTATCCTTGTTGTTCCAGCCTGCTGTTTCCTTCTCCTATAGTCTACCGTGAGCGTGAGCTATGAGACCCTAGGGGCCGAGACCTGGAGCCAGACTGCAGGGAAGTCCATCCTCACCACTGGAGGCTCTGGTGAACACCTGTTGGCTCTTAGACTCCGTGCCCTGGGGAATCTATGCTCCAGCTCCCACTGGGATCTGTGTTAGTGATCCAATAGACCTGCATCCTGAATCTTCCTGGGTACAATCCGCAGCAGTCAGTCCTAAGGTCCACTACCTTAGCGGTGCACTTCCGACTCCTACGGAGTGCATCTGTCACCTGGTCTTAGGTGACCTGACACAACTTAAATACATGCATAATATAAAATAGGATCTCAGAACCATCATTGGCTCCTCCGTAGACCTGTGACAGCAATCTCCTTCCACCATAACACACTTCATCTCCATGCTGGTAGCCCAGGCTGGGGTTTTTGGCTCTCCTGGTATTCTTGATTCCGATGCTTCTTGCTGAGCATATGACATTAATTTTGTGAGTGCATGTTTATTATTTAATGCATATTCCCTTATTTTACATGCTATACTATGGGATTTGTGCACTTCATTTTTACCCTTGTCTCTACACAATTATGAAGCGAGCACCCACTCAAACTCTAAAGCACCATCTCCATAGTTAGAGCAGTTGGCTTTTATTTAGTGCTTCGGCCTACCTGCACCTATTATCATTTTAATCTTGTATACTGTATCTATTGTATAATATATTTGCATTTTAAGCAGTGATTGCCCATATTGTTAGTTATTAATTTTTACTTTTACATTTTTTTCTTTCAGTAATATGACCATCACAATCTTAACTTGCTTGGAGCAAGGTTTACTGAATTAGTGTTGTGCACTGTGTTTTGCTAGGGCTTTTTAAGCCAACCTCCTTTGTCACTTTTGATGTAGCACATCCTACAGCAAGAATGAGAAAAAAGAATGAGTAAAAACATTGAGAATCCTTCTAAATCATTATATATTTATTTTTTATATTATATCTGCTTTGAAATTACATATTTTACACTGTAGGGGAAATTTACACCAGATATACCATGCTATGGCCTGCAATGTGTGGTTCATTTAAAAAATGCAGACCGTGGTTTAGAGCCTGCGGTATGCCAAGTAATCCTCTCTGCTCATTGCAGCAGATGGAACTCCAAGACTGGGGTGAGGCACTAATATGACTTTGACAAATAAAATTACTTGACTCTTTGCAGCTGTTTTTTCTACATATACTCAAAAGTCCAAAAGCCAATGGAGCATTAAGCACATTTGTAAAGCACATGTATAAACAGAGTCTCTCAGTTTAGGGTAGAGGGTTAAGATTAAGTTCAGGTACTTTGGACTGAAAGTATGACAAGTCTCTTATAGAAGAAATCCAGAGAATAACCATTTCACAGCTGGATTTCACAACCCCCAGATAGACCTCCTCTCACTAGGCCTAGCAGCCAGTGGGGTGTTAAGTAAAGTCTTTGCCACAGACTTGAGCGTTACACTGAGAGACATAGACAAATTTAAAGAGCTATCATACGGTACCAGTATCTATCAGCCGGTTCGGCGATACCGTATGAGTGTAGATCCAAGAAGTGCCGTTCAACTGAGCCTCCAGGCTCCTTCAGAGAAGCCAGCCTTGCGCACAGCCTTCTCCTGAATAGTCCTCACTTGGATGATTCTCTAGCTGCTGGGCCTCTCCTTTAGATGAGACGGCACCGGACCACCTTTGAATCAATAGGCCCCCGATATCCATTCAGGCCTGTCCCTGCAGTTGTGTCGTCTTGGGCTAGCCAGCCCCGAGACTTGGAAATGCATGGTTCTGCACCCCAGGCCAGGAGGGCCATGGGGGCTGGTCAGGAGGGCCAGAACCAAACAGACAGAATATATTCTCTGGACTGGAACCCCGGAAAAGTGATGTCAGTACCTTAAATACCATCTCCCAGAATGCACTGTAGGAGAACACTCCCACTGGGCTGGTTCCAAAAGAAACGTGGCATTCAATACACCTAGCTAGACTGCATTCTCACACTTTCCGGCGGTCACAGCGACACCTACGGTCAAAAAGAACCTAGTGAAACCCAGCCATACTGGCACTAAAACCATAAATTTAGTAAAATTAGCCCCAAAACCCAACTGTTGTTTCAGGAGAATTAACTTTGAAAAATATATAGCGCATGCTCGTCAGGAGCCAGCGCTACAGCTATATCAAAGCTTTATTATAATTACAGTTGTATGGTGCATGAACCCTTAGCAACTACTATTCACAATGCACTTTACTGAAGCCAGCTAGTACAAGTTTGATTATGACTCGCTGATATGGCTACTGCACTCTTTATTTCCTTTTTATTCTTTGTATTGTTTTACTAAATTAACTGATTGATTTGGTTTATTTTCAAGCCATGTTGTTGACTTTAGTGAATCCTGGAAATTGGAAACCTTCAATGTTGGAATTTTCAGCGAATTCCCCCCCATATCAATAGATAACACATACAGTATTCTTCATAAAATTGTAATAAAGTATATTTGTTTTGTGGAGGAAGTAAATGTTATTTTACATAGACAAACATTGTTTTGCCTCATATTGAACCTTATCAGTCTACATACAAAAGTTCACAGTTGACATCTGCCACCCCACCCACATGCAGAGGAATAACAGTAAGAACAAGATTCTCAATTACTATAACTTTCATTAGTAATTGCCTTTAGCGAATTCTGGAAGTTGCAAACCTTCAGTGCTGTAATTTTCATAAAATCACCCCTTCTGTATTTTATTTCTGCTGAACGGTTCTTTGTTTAACCCAATTAGAAATTGGGTTATTCTGTGTGGTCAGTTTAAATGTAAATGATGATTTGCAAAAAGTGGAGCTTGGGGTGGAAGAGTGTGATCATTCCAGTGACCCCAAGTTAAGAAGAAACGCTTTGCTTGTAGGAATCTTGAAACAAGGACTTGTAGCTTCAATAGGAAGAACTAGAATGAATGAGCTACTTTAGGCAAAAAAGCCTATGAATATTCATATGTCCTTAATGTGACATGGTTTACAGTACACCATTCAAATGATACTTCCCATTTATTTCTAAGGAAATGGTTATCCCCTCAGAGATCATTGCTATCTTTAGCAATATCATTAGATCAAGTATATTTCTTAGCAAATAAATCAAAAATGTTTTTTTTTTATTACCTGTAGACAGTGAATTGCCTAACTTGAAATATTTTAATAGATTTTTATGGATTTCTGTGACATCTGTAATTACACACACATGAAAAATAGTTTGCCCAAAAAAAAGCCAATTTGAAAGCTTTTGTTAAAAAAAAAAAAAAAAAAAAAAAAGCCATGGGTAGCTGGGCACAGCCATAGAAGACATGTGTCAATGAAAAATAAATTTGTAACCACATCAGCTCCAGAGGGTTTTACCCCCTTCCTGACCAGGCCATTTTTGCGATACGGCACTGCATTGCTTAAACTGACAATTGTGCGGCCGTGCGTCGCTGTACCCAAATAAAATAGATGTCCTTTTATTCCCACAAATAGAGCTTTCTTTTGGTGGTATTTGCTCCCCTCTGGGTTTTTTATTTTTTGCGCTATAACCAAAAAAAGATTTTGAAAAAAACAGTATTTTTTACTTTCTGCTATAAAACATTTCAATAAAAAATAAAAATACCCCCCTTCTTCTCTCCGTCTTGCTGTCGCAGGGCTTGAGCAGGGCAGTAAAATAGTTTGGCTACGTGACTACTGCGTTTTTCTCCTGCTTCTGAAGATGTCTTCCATAAAGCATATTTCAGCTCCTCTATCACTCAAAGTTTTTTCTCTGAATGCTAAGGGACTCAATGTACCGGAAAAACGGAGCAGCGTTTTGACGGAAGCCGATCGGCATAGGGCGCAAATTATCTGTTTTCAAGAAACACATTTTAAGACTGGTTCAGTCCCCCGGTTATCAGACAGATGCTTTCCGACAGTATTCCATGCGACCTCCTCTGACTCCAAAACTAAGGGTGTCTCCATCTTAGTAGCCAAGTCCCTGCCGTTTCTTTTGACTGATCAGCTAGTTGACCCTGAGGGCAGGTATCTCTTCCTGAAGGGAACTTGGAAAGACAAAACAGTGACACTGGCGAATGTGTACTGCCCCAACCAGGGCTGGTGCAAGGATTTTTGACACCCTAGGCGAAACCTCATTTTGGCGCCCCCCCCCCCCATTAGCTCTGCCCCTGACCCCACCCCTTTTCAATGCCCATGTATATGGTGGAGATGGTGGGGGGAGATTTTTGCAGCACCTCTCCACCTTTTCTTCAGCCCGTGAAGCACAGGCCCACACCAGGCTAACTGTGTAACTGCCTGTCCGTACGAGCAGACAGATACACTGACAATGACTAAAATAATAATAAATGCACATTTTTTTTACCTTTTTGCAAAAAGATCTGCATTTATTATTTTTTCACAAAGGTGAACTTGAACCTGCACACCTCAAATCACCCCAATTCCTGTATTTTCAGCACCTCAGATCACCCCAATTGCTTCATCAATCCCCTGAACACCTGTTCCTCGCTGCACCCCCCCCCCCCCCACAACTCTGTTTATCTCTGTACCCTCCCTGCACCTGTGTACTCTCCCCGCACCTCTGCTTATCTCTGTACCCTCCCTGCACCTCTGTATCCTCCCCGCACCTCTGCTTATCTCTGTACCCTCCCTGCACCTCTGTACCCTCCCCGCACCTCTGTTTATCTCTGTACCCTCCCCGCATCTCTGTACCCTCCCCGCACCTCTGTTTATCTCTGTACCCTCCCCGCACCTCTGTACCCTCCCCACACCTCTGCTTATCTCTGTACCCCTCCCTGCACCTCTGTACCCTCCCCGCACCTCTGTACCCTCCCCGCACCTCTGCTTATCTCTATACCCTCCCCGCACCTCTGTACCCTCCCCGCAGCTCTGTTTATCTCTGTACCCTCCCCGCACCTCTGTTTATCTCTGTACCCTCCCCGCACCTCTGTACCCTCCCCGCACCTCTGTTTATCTCTGTACCCTCCCTGCACCTGTGTACCCTCCCCGCACCTCTGCTTATCTCTGTACCCTCCCCGCACCTCTGTACCCTCCCTCCACCTCTGTACCCTCCCCGCACCTCTGTACCCTCCCTGCACCTCTGTACCCTCACCTCACCTCTGTATACTCCCTGCACCTCTGTACCCTCCCCGCACCTCTGCTTTTCTCTGTACCCCCCGCACCTCTGTACCCTCCCCGTACCTCTGTACCCCCCCGCACCTCTGTACCCTCCCCGCACCTCTGTTTATCTCTATACCCTCCCTGCACCTCTGTACCCTCCCCGCACCTCTGCTTATCTTTTGTACCCCCCCTGCACCTGTGTTCCCCACTGTATCCCACAATCTGTTCCCCTCTGTAATCACCCCCCACACACCTGTTCCCCTCTGTAACCTCCTCCCCCCCCACACAAACACACATACCCCTCTGTCCCCCCCATACATCTGTTCCCCTCTGTAACCTCCCCCCCCCACACACACACACGTTTCCCTCTGCCCCCCCATACATCTGTTCCCCTCTGTAACCTCCTTCTCCACACACACATGTTCCCCTCTGTCCCCCCCCCACACATCTGTTCCCCTCTGCCCCCCCACACATCTGTTCCCCTCTGTCCCCCCCATACATCTGTTCCCCTCTGTAACCTCCTCCCTCACACACATGTTCCCCTCTGTCCCCCCCACACATCTGTTCCCCTCTGTAACCTCCCCCACACACACATATGTTCCCCTCTGTCACCTCCTCCCCCACACACACGCGCACACACACACACACACACACACACACACACGTCCCCACTCCCCCCACACACACCTGTTCCCCTCTGTAACCTCCTCCCCCCCACACAAACACACATACCCCTCTGTCCCCCCCATACATCTGTTCCCCTCTGTAACCTCCCCCCCCCACACACACACACGTTTCCCTCTGCCCCCCCATACATCTGTTCCCCTCTGTAACCTCCTTCTCCACACACACATGTTCCCCTCTGTCCCCCCCCCACACATCTGTTCCCCTCTGCCCCCCCACACATCTGTTCCCCTCTGTCCCCCCCATACATCTGTTCCCCTCTGTAACCTCCTCCCTCACACACATGTTCCCCTCTGTCCCCCCCACACATCTGTTCCCCTCTGTAACCTCCCCCACACACACATATGTTCCCCTCTGTCACCTCCTCCCCCACACACACGCGCACACACACACACACACACACACACACACACACACACGTCCCCACTCCCCCCACACACATCTGTTCCCCTCTGTAACCTCCTCCCCCCACACACACGTTGACCTCTGCCCCCACACACACACACACATCTGTTCCCTCTGTCCCCCCCATACATCTGTTCCCCTCTGTAACCTCCTCCCCCCACACACATGTTCCCCTCTGCCCCCCACACACATCTGTTTCCCTCTGCCCCCACACACATCTGTTCCCCTCTGTAACCTCCTCCCCCACACACAGACACACACACACACACACACACACACACACACACACACACACACACACACACACATGTCCCTCTCTGTCCCCTCCCCACACATCTGTTCCCCTCTGCCCCCCAATACATCTGCTCCCCTCTGTAACCTCCTCCCCCACACACATGTGCCTCTTTGTCCCTCCGTACACATCTGTTCCCCTCTGTCCCCCCCATACATCTTTTCCCCTCTGTAACCTCCTCCCCTACACACACATGTTCCCCTCTGTCCCCCCCCACACACACCTGTTTCCCTCTGTAACCTCCTCACCTCACACACACGTTGACCTCTTTTCCTCCCCCACACACACCTGTTCCCCTCTGTAACCTCCTCCCCCCCCACACACACACACATACCCCTCTGTCCCCCCCCATACATCTGTTCCCCTCTGTAACCTCCCCCCCCCACACACACACACGTTTCCCTCTGCCCCCCCATACATCTGTTCCCCTCTGTAACCTCCTTCTCCACACACACATGTTCCCCTCTGTCCCCCCCCACACATCTGTTCCCCTCTGCCCCCCCACACATCTGTTCCCCTCTGTCCCCCCCATACATCTGTTCCCCTCTGTAACCTCCTCCCTCACACACATGTTCCCCTCTGTCCCCCCCACACATCTGTTCCCCTCTGTAACCTCCCCCACACACACATATGTTCCCCTCTGTCACCTCCTCCCCCACACACACGCGCACACACACACACACACACACACACGTCCCCACTCCCCCCACACACATCTGTTCCCCTCTGTAACCTCCTCCCCCCACACACACGTTGACCTCTGCCCCCCACACACACACACACATCTGTTCCCTCTGTCCCCCCCATACATCTGTTCCCCTCTGTAACCTCCTCCCCCCACACACATGTTCCCCTCTGCCCCCCACACACATCTGTTTCCCTCTGCCCCCTACACACATCTGTTCCCCTCTGTAACCTCCTCCCCCACACACAGACACACACACACACACACACACACACATGTCCCTCTCTGTCCCCTCCCCACACATCTGTTCCCCTCTGCCCCCCAATACATCTGCTCCCCTCTGTAACCTCCTCCCCCACACACATGTGCCTCTTTGTCCCTCCGTACACATCTGTTCCCCTCTGTCCCCCCCATACATCTTTTCCCCTCTGTAACCTCCTCCCCTACACACACATGTTCCCCTCTGTCCCCCCCCACACACACCTGTTTCCCTCTGTAACCTCCTCACCTCACACACACGTTGACCTCTTTTCCTCCCCCACACACATCTGTTCCCCTCTGTCCCCCCCATACATCTGTTCCCCTCTGTAATCTCCTCCCCCCACACACGCACACATGTTCTCCTCTGCCCCCCCACAAACATCTGTACCCCTCTTTCCCCCCACACATCTGTTCCCCTCTGCCCCCCCACACATCTGTAACCCCCCACACACACACGTTCCCCTCTGTCCCCCCCACACATCTGTTCCTCTCTGCCCCCCCACACACATCTGTTCCCCTCTGACCCCCCCAATACATCTGTTTCCCTCTGTAACCTCCTCCCCCCCCACACACACGTTCCCCTCTGCCCCCCCACACACATCTGTTCCCCTCTGCCCCCCCCAAACATCTGTTCCTCTCTGCCCCCCCACATCTGTTCCCCTCTGACCCCCCAATACATCTGTTCCCTTCTGTAACCTCCTCCCCCCACACGCACGTTCCTCTCTGCCCCCCTCACACATCTGTTCCCCTCTGTAACCCCCACACACACACTTGTTTTCTTCTGTAACCCCCCACACACACATACACACACCTGTTTTTCTCTGTACCCCCCACCCTGTAACCCCTTCCCCCACATATCTTTTCTCCTCTCCCCCCCCCCAAGCACATCAGTTCCTCTACGCACCCACCCCCACACCTCTGTCCTGTCCCTCTAATCCCCCCCCCCACACACACACAACTCTGTCCCCCTCTGTACATAATGCAATATGAACCTGACAGCAGTAAAAGTTTTTTTTTTTAATTCAGGTTACTGGGTGCTGTTTTTTCACTGCCTGTGCGAACGCCATGGTAACCTCACTCCAAGCAGAGCGGCGCTGCTTCCTGTCCTCACAAACTATCCCGACAGTCCAGGAGAAGGAGGGTGGGGAAATTCGCGACAATCCCAAACTTACATGCAGCCGGGGGCTTCCATCTCATCCGGTCGGTTCCATGTATCCTGCAGGCAAGCACTTCAGGGCCGGCCAGTGCTCTGCTCTTTGTCCAAGCTCTCTCCCCTCCTCTTCTCACTGCCACCGCTAGGGAACAATAGAGACCCGCGTGTGGTAGTACAGAGACAGGTCACACTCACTGGCAGTGGCACTGTGATCATCAGGGGCGCGCAGCGGCGCAGGGGATGTTTTCTTTCCTTCCTTTATAATGGATACAGTAGCCCGCCGCCGCTACACTGGCGCCTCTGATACTGTATGGAGGAACTCGGGAGCAGAGCGGCTGCTTGTCAAGTTAATTGCTGAGGGAAAGAGGGAGTAGGATTACCAGCGGCCGGGCGCCCTAGGCGGCAGTGCGCCCTAGGCGGCTGCCTTGTTTGCCTAGTGGTAGCGCCGGCCCTGGCCCCAACACTAATAGAATTCCCTTTCTGAAAAACACCCTCTTGAAGCTAGCAACTTTCCAGGCAGGCCTCCTTATACTAGGGGGAGATTTCAACCTAGCGCTAGACCCTCTGCTAGATACTTCGACGGAAACATCCTCACTTCCTTACTCGGCTTTGCGACAAGTGAAACTTCAACTAGCATCTCTCGCGCTCCACGATATGTGGCGTACACTTCATCCCAGTGAGAAGGACTACACCTTCTTTTCACACCCACACAACCGCTACTCGCGGCTGAACTATCTATTCATACAGCAGACTGATTTATCCCACCTAGTTAGCGCATCCATAGAAGCCATGACACTTTCCGACCATCACCCCATTACTCTGACTTTATAATTCCCCCAGAGAGAAAGACTAACAAGAATGTGGAGGCTGGATGTGTCCACCTTGGTAGACTCTGTGGACTCAGAACGCATTAAGCAGGCCATATGGGATTACTTTGACACGAATGATACACCGGATGTGACTCCCATGGTGCAATGGGAGGCACATAAGTGTGTAATTCGGGGTCACCTTCTAGCGATTGCAGCCAGGAAAAAAAGGGAGCATCAAGAGTTGATAAAGACCCTTACCCAGAAAACTACCAATTTAGAACTACAGCACAAACGAACTGGAGCCCCTCAAGTGGCGCAGGAATTGGCTGATATACGGGCTCTGTTGGTAGAGGAACTTTTTAGGAGGGCACGTAAACGTCATATGCTATTGCAGAAATTGTTTTATGAGCAAGGCAATAAGCCTGGGAAGTTACTGGCGCGTTGCCTGCAGAAACGCACCTTAGCCTCTACTGTCCACCATGTGACGGACAGTTCGGGGCACACAAAAAACGAGAATATTGTGCAACAATTCCTTCAATACTATAGCAAGTTATATAGTCTTGAAGGTGTCGTTTGTGAACCCGCGGATAGGGCGCGCTCGACCTTAATCCGGGAGTTCCTAGACAAATATAGCACAAAGGCGTTGCCGGCCGACGAACGCACTGGCCTGGAGGCTCCTCTGTCCTCCGAGGAATGGGAGGCCGCCCTGAAGTCTATGAAGCCGGGCAAAAGCCTAGGTTCGGATGGCTTCACGGTACCATACTATAAAAACTATGCTGATCAGCTGGCGCCACGGTTCCTTAAAGCCTTTAACACGTTAGCCAAGGCCCCCAACCCTCCAGATACGCTTCTAGAAGCGTACATAACAGTACTACCCAAAGACAACAAGGATCCTACAGATATAATGAATTACCGGCCAATTTCACTCTTAAACGTAGACCTTAAGTTGTTTGCGAAAATTATAGCGAACCGTTTGGCATACTACGTTCCCGCTTGGGTGGGGAAGAACCAAGTAGGCTTTGTCAGGGGGAAGGAAGTGAGGGACAATACTATTAAGGCCTTAAACCTCCACCACTGGCTGACCTCCACCCAACAAGAGGGTTTCTTTTTAGCAATGGATGCAGAGAAGGCATTCGACAGGGTGGCCTGGGACTACTTGCAGGCGGTGCTGAGGGCTCTGGGCCTGGGAAGCACCATGTGCGCCTTTTTTGGGGCTTTGTATTCGAACTCCAGGGCCAGGGTCAAGGTTAACGGCCACCTGTCGGACACCTTCCCCATCCACAATGGTACCAAGGGTGCCCTCTTTCTCCCCTCCTGTACATCCTCACCCTGGAACCCCTTTTGCGTTGCATTAGACATAACCCAGACATTAAGGGCATCGGGGTGCGTCATAAGGAATACAAGATTGCGGCCTTCGCGGACCACATCCTGCTTTTCCTCACATCCCCATTAACATCCCTACCAAATTTGATGCCAATACTAGAACAATGTAAACGCATAGCCAATCTCAAAATAAACTATTCCAAATCGTTTGTGCTGAACATCTCATTGCCAAATTGCCTTGCACAGCAATGCCAAGCTAATTTTCCTTTTAAATGGAAGTCGGATGCTATCACATACCTTGGTATACAACTGCCTGAAAAGCTTAAGTCCCTCTATGAAAAAAACTTTCCCCCTGAACTAAAGAATATAAAATAGGAGCTACAGAGGTGGGACGTCCCGACTCTATTTGCCCTTAAGATGACAGTTCTCCCACAAATCCTATACAAAATGCAAACGCTCCCAGTGCGTTTACCGCCGACCTTCTTTACGGCCTTTAAAAGGGAATGTAGATCTTTCCTCTGGGGCTCCAAACCAGCTCGTATCAGATGGGCAAACCTAGTTTTACCCAAAGCTAAGGGAGGAATTGGTCTGCCAGACCTAAAGCACTATTATTGGGCAGTACACATGACCAGGGTAGTTGACTGGAAGATCCATACGCACTGCAAAGACTGGGTGGAACTGGAACGACTTGCTGTAGGTCATGATTTGCGAGCACTTCCCTGGTGTAACAAACAGCCCAGTGGACCCCAGCTCCCTGTGCACCCTCTCATTGGGGCGACCTTACAGGAATTTACCAGGGCCTGCAAGGCCCTAGCGCTTTCACACACGGAGTGCCCGATTACCCCTATTAGGGGAAACCCTGACTTCCCCCCGGGGTTATCCGCCAGCTTTTTAGCTCGGGAATGGCTGTATATGGAGATGGTAGCGAAACAGTTCTTTCGGAGAGGCAAATTTTTGAGCCATCACGACTTAGCCACGCTGTCCAACACAAAGTCATTCCCGCACTGGTCCTATATGCAGCTAAAGCATTTCTTAGATGATCCGGGGAGGAGACCAGGGTACTTGACAAAGCTCACTGTGTTTAAAGCCCTATGTTCAAGCACGACTCCCCAGAACCATGTGATCTCAACTTTGTATGCATCCATGTTTGAGATGCAGCATTCTGGTAGGTGCTCAGATCAGGCTTTCTGGGGGTGGTCCGGGAGGTAACGGATGGAGAGTGGGATCGTATACACTTATTCATCCACAAAGGGTCCTTCAACGTAAGCACGCAGGAATATGGCTATAAACTGAAAATGAGATACAAAACCCCAGACTTGCTTCATAGAATCTTTCCGACAGTTTCTGATCAATGTTGGCGATGTGGTCAGGAGCCCGGCACCCTCCTCCACATATGGTGGGGATGCTCTTTAATTCAACCTTACTGGAGGCAAGTCCATGAGGTAACCACAGGCATTTCGGCCCTAGCTTTGGAGTTCTCCCCTGCACAATATCTACTGCATCTATCTAAAGTTCCCCAAAAGAAGTATTTTAAGTCCCTAGCGATGCATATGATCAATGCCGCAAGGCTCTGTATTCCGGTACATTGGAGATCTATGTCCTCCCCCCTCAATTAAAAGCTGGATTCACCGCATTAACCGTATAGAGGCAATGGGAAGCGTGGCAGACCTTCAAATTGTCTCAAAGATACCTTACTTTGATGCAGAATTAAGAGAAAATAGAACCCTGAAAGAGGGATTTTTCCTGACTGGCATTCCCCAGTGGGTAGTGCCTTTGGTACTGCCTATCTGGACATAGCTGATGCTCTGGAGTGTACAGTTCCTTTCCCCTTGGCTGCTTCAGTGAGATGGAGAGGGTAGCTGGTGGGCGACCCCACCCCCATTCCGTCCGAGGGCTTGTCCAAGCCTCTCCCCCTTACCCCCCAGCTCGTTGTCTTCCTCCTCTAAGTCCCAGCTGGCCCCCTCTTCCTCTTCCCACCTCCACCCCCTCCCCCCTTTTTTTTTTCCCCTCCTTCCCCTCCCTTTTCTCCTGTCCAACTCATATTCTGCACCAACCGCATCCTATGGTCATCTAGGCATCCTTAATGGCGATTGCAGCGAGGTGGGTGGGGTTGGAGAGCCATGTCAGCGGGCATCACTCACCCTTGGGAGTCTTAGGGACAAACAACCAAATGTTATTGGGGCTCCCAGGCCCCCTCGTTGTCTGGTAAGAGTTGCTAGCAAGCATACGCGCAATTGATATCATGGGTGCAACGGATCGGAGCCCAAATAGGGTGTGGTACCCAGGTGATACAATATTTACAGTTACCTAATTGGAAACTTATTGTTTGGAATTTACTGTATATGATTACTACAACATTGGCTTGTTACTGAGAAAATGTAAGGTCATGTTGACCGTTAAATGTGCCCTGAACGGATTGATTTTTTAACATTGTCTTGTATTTGCTTGCTGTTACTCTGAAAAAATAATAAAAATTTTGTGGAAAAAAATAAATAAATAAATAAATCAAATGTCTTCATCAATTTAGGCCTATTTGTATTCTGCTATATTTTTGTAAGAAAAATCCCAAAAAGCGTACATTGATTGATTTAGATTTATGGACGTTTTTTTTACTGTTTTTACTAGTAATGGCAGAGATCAGCGATTTTTAGCGGGACTATCGACATTGTGGTGGACAAATCTGACACTAAGTAACACTTTTTGGGGACCAGTGACAGTAGTTACAGTGATCAGGGCTAAAAAAAAAAAAAAAAAAAAAAGAAGCACTGACACTATATAAATGACACTGGCAGGGAATGTTTTTTTTTTGAAAATTTATTTTTATTGAACAGTTTTTCAACACATACATAACATACAAGAGGTCCCAGAAACCCCAGTACCCCCCCCCCCCACCCTTCCCCCCCTCTCCCTCCCCCCCTCCCCCTGTGCAGCCCTCCGTTCAACTTCACTGGCAGGGAATGGTTAAGATCATGGGGCAATCAAAGGGTTAACTGTGTTCCCTGGGAGTGTTTTCTTAATGTGTGGGGGATGCACTGACTCGAGGAAGAGAAACATCTGTGTTTCTGAAAAGCAGGAATCACAGCCGTCTCTCTTCCTGTCTGACAGAACGAAGGTCCGCCATTCTATGTCTCCAGTGAGCGATCGTGGGTCGCCAGCAGCCATCATGGCCGCCAGACCCGCTGATTGGCTCCCTCTGTGTCCAATCACAGTGGGAGCGTAGCTCCGGCAGTGCGTGCCCCTGAGCCATGGATGAGAATCACATACAGGTACATGATTTTGCGCTTAAGGGCCGATCAGTAAATGTACATGGAGAGGTCCTTAAGTGATTAAAAATACGTAGAGAGACAGTCAAAGGGCAACATTAAAAATATACAATTCCTTTAAATAACATGCTTGGGGTGACTTGAACTTGCACATGAAGTGGTGTACCTTAACAGTGTTTTACAGCAAAACTATTGCTATAATGCAGCTGAGGGATTCCCTCAACATCAGGCCATCAGACCTTCTGATACCAGTGACAGAACTATCAGGGTTGCAAAGGTTAAACTTACGACTGGGCCCTGGGGCTCCACCACCTTGGGGGGGGGGGCAGACGGGGGTCAGGGGGGCCTTTTATGGTTTCTGCACCAGGGCCTTGAAGGTTCTAGTTATGCCTCTGAGCTAGATTAAAGGGGTCGTAAAGGTGGTACTCACAATAACTGCCAGCCCCTCTGCTAGGATTAGGGATGAGCTTCGAGTTCGAGTCGAACTCATGTTCTACTCGAACATTGCCTGTTCGCCTGTTCAGCGAACAGTGAACAATTTGGGCTGTTCGCAGCAAATTCGAAAAGCCGGAACACCCTTACAAGTCTATGGGAGAAATCTAAAGTGTTCATTTTAAAGGGTAATATGCAGGTTACTGTCCTAAAAAGTGTTAGGGGACCCGGGTCCTGCCCCAGGGGACATGGATCAATGCAAAGAAAGTTTTAAAAACGGCCGTTTTTTCAGGAGCAGTGATTTTTATAATGATTAAAGTGAAACAATAAAAGTGTAATATTCCTTTAAATTTCGTAGCTGGGGGGTATCTATAGTATGCCTGTGAAGGGGCGCATTTTTCTGGTGCTTAGAACTGTCCCTGCACAAAGTGTCATTTGTGCAGGAAAAAAAGTCTTTTAAAATCACTTGCGGCTAAATTGTCGGGTCTCCGTAATACAGAGAACACTCAATGAGTGTTCTCTGTATTAGCCGACAATTCATTCATTCATTCATTAAAAAAAAAAAAAAGCGTAGGGGTTCCCCTAAATTCAATTACCAGGCCCTTCAGGTCTGACATGGATATTAAGGGGAACCCCGTGTCAAATTAAAAAAAAAATTGACGTGGGGGTCCCCCCAAATATCCATACCAGACCCTTCAGGTCTGATATGGATATTAAGGGGAACCCCGCATCAAATTTTTAAAAAAAATTGACGTGGGGGTCCCCCTAAAAATCCATATCAGACCCTTTATCCGAGCACGCAACCTGGCAGGCCGCAGGAAAAGAGGGGGGGACGAGAGAGCGGCCCCCCCTCCCTCCTGAACCGTACCAGGCCACATACCCTCAACATTGGGAGGATGCTTTGGGGGTCTGTGACCCCTCAAAGCACCTTGTCCCCATGTTGATAAGGACAAGGGCCTCATCCTCACAACCCTGGCCGTTGGTTGTGAGGGTCTGCGGGCGGGGGGCTTATCAGGATCTGGAAGCCCCCTTGAACAAGGGGACCCCCAGATCCCGCCCCCCCCCTGTTTGAAATGGTAAGGGGGTACAAAAGTACCCCTACCATTTCACAAAGAAAGTGTCAAAATGGTTAAATAAGACAAACACACTTTTGAAAAATTCCTTTATTAAAAATGAAAAAAATAAAAAAAAGATTCCAGCGGTGCTAATCCACTCTTGCTATCCAGCGACGGATCTCCGGGGTCCAGCGATGGATGATCATATCCAGCGACGGGGGATCTCTCAGTCCAGCGCTGTCCATACATCTTTCTTCTGTCTCCACTCCGGAGACACTGCAGAGAGCCCAGCGCTGACGTTTCTTATATTAGGAGGGCGGGGCCACCCGTCACATGACCCCGCCCCCTCTGACGCTGGTGAAGGAAGCCAGGGGTTCCCCAGTGACGTGTGGGTGACCCCGCCCCCTCTGATGTAACGGAAACCTGCGTTACATCAGAGGGGGCGGGGTCACCCACACGTCACTGGGGAACCCCTGGCTTCCCTCTCCAGCGTCAGAGGGGAGGGGTCAGGTGACGGGTGGCCCCGCCCTCCTAATATAAGAAACGTCAGCGCTGGGCTCTCTGCATTGTCTCCGGAGTGGAGACAGAAGAAGGATGTATGGACAGCGCTGGACTGAGAGATGCCCTGTCGCTGGATATGATCATCCATCGCTGGACCCCGGAGATCCGTCGCTGGATAGCAAGAGTGGATTAGCACCGCTGGAATCTTTTTTTTATTTTTTTCATTTTTATTAAAGGAATTTTTCAAAAGTGTGTTTGTCTTATATAACCATTTTGACACTTTCTTTGTGAAATGGTAGGGGTACTTTTGTACCCCCTTACCATTTCAAACAGGGGGGGGCAGGATCTGGGGGTCCCCTTGTTAAAGGGGGCTTCCAGATTCTGATAAGCCCCCCGCCCGCAGACCCTCACAACCAACGGCCAGGGTTGTGAGGATGAGGCCCTTGTCCTTATCAACATGGGGACAAGGTGCTTTGAGGGGTCACAGACCCCCAAAGCATCCTCCCAATGTTGAGGGTATGTGGCCTGATACGGTTCAGGAGGGAGGGGGGGCGCTCTCTCGTCCCCCCCTCTTTTCCTGCGGCCTGCCAGGTTGCGTGCTCGGATAAAGGGTCTGATATGGATTTTTTTTAAATTTGATGCGGGTTCCCCTTAATATCCATATCAGACCTGAAGGGTCTGGTATGGATATTTGGGGGGACCCCACGTCAATTTTTTTTTAAATTTGACACGGGGTTCCCCTTAATATCCATGTCAGACCTGAAGGGCCTGGTAATTGAATTTAGGGGAACCCCCACGCTTTTTTTTTTTTTTTTTAATCAATAAATGAATGAATTGTCAGCTAATACAGAGAACACTCATTGAGTGTTCTCTGTATTACGGAGACCCGACAATTTAGCCGCAAGTGATTTTAAAAGACTTTTTTTCCTGCACAAATGACACTTTGTGCAGGGACAGTTCTAAGCACCAGAAACATGCGCCCCTTCACAGGCATACTATAGATACCCCCCAGCTACGAAATTTAAAGGAATATTACACTTTTATTGTTTCACTTTAATCATTATTAAAATCACTGCTCCTGAAAAAACAGCCGTTTTTAAAACTTTTTTTTGCATTGATCCATGTCCCCTGGGGCAGAACCCGGGTCCCCAAACACTTTTTAGGACAGTAACCTGCATATTACCCTTTAAAATGAGCACTTTAGATTGTGAACGTTCGAGTCCCATAGACTTTAATAGGGTTCTAAAGTTCACACGAAGTTTAGGTCTGTTCGCAGGTTCTGGTGCGAACCGAACAGGGGGGTGTTCGGCTCATCCCTAGCTAGGATAATGTACTATACAGTGTATGTATTTTTTTTAAATTCTTGTTTGAAATACCTTATTTCTCCTCACTGATCAATGGTAATGATAATGTGACCACCCTGCGCTCTCTTCCTCCGATGTATGTACTACAGAGGGAGGGGCTGAGATCTCACTCTGACGTCTGCCGGGCGGTCACGTGACTGATCGGCGAAGAGAAATAAGGTGTTTAGAAGAATTTTTAAAATAGACATACACTGTATAGTACATGTTATCCTCACAGAGGGGCTGGCAGTGATTGTGAGCAGTTCGGAAATTTTCAACTATTCGGAACGATGCTAGAAGGTGAGGGGGGAGAGAGGGAGAAAGTATATATATATATATATATATATATATATATATATATATATATATATATATATAATATATATATATATATAGGATTGCAGGACAGTATCGAAGGACAGCCAGCGTGGACATGCATAGTGTGCAGCAGACAACATGTGGGGATGTGCCAGATAACAAATAGTACCCAAATATTTGATTGGTGCCTGGAAAGTCAATTTTTTCTACTTCCTTTTTATTTTGGAATTCCAGAGTTGTTTTCTTCTGTTTGTGCAGCTACAGCATATATTTTGCAACAGTTCTGCATAACAACTAAGAGTTATGTGCTAAGACATAGAACAACACATATTTACCAAATGATTAGCAACCATCTTTTGTTTTCCCAGCTGTGCAAAACTAATAATGTGAAATCTGATTACTGTAATGTGCCTTAATGAAACTGTTTCCAATTATAAATGATTTCCAGGAACAATATCAGATTTTGTAGATTTTGTGTTTGGAAATTTTTCTAATTTTCATCAACTTTAGAAAAAATCCAGAGTGCATCAGAATGTTACATTTCATTCTTGGCATTCGTTTGTATTATCTTCTTTTTTATCTCTTTTGTCTTCTTGGCCTTTTACGGTAATAATATAAAAGGAAACTGTGGTTACGTATGATCTGTTTAGTGTATAATGATGAGGTTGTAATGTGTTGTGGTTCTCCAAGAAAATAACTAGTTTTGTTAAAGAATATGTTATTAACCACTTAAAGAGGAAGTAAACCCTGATGGGTTTACTTCCTCTTTCATTCCCTGCAAAGGCAAAGCATAATGGACTACTATGCATCGCATAGTAGTCCATTATGTGTCACTTACCTGACACAGGAGCCAGCGAAGTCGCCGCTGTCCCCTGTAGTCCGCCGCATCCATCTTGCTGGTGGCGTCTCGCAGCTCCGCCGCTGTCATTCGGCGAAGCCGCGATGACGTCACTCCCGCGCATGCGCACGGGAGTCGACACGCTCGGCAGCTCCATTCTTGGAAATGCCGCGCTCAGTGCGCCTGCGCGCCGCTGTCTACGGCGCATGCGCGTTTTCGGGCAAATATCTCCTAAACCATATAGGTTTAGGAGATATTGCTTGGACCTACAGGTAAGCCTTAATCTAGGCTTACCTGTAGGTCAAAGTGGTTTGTAAGGGTTTACAACCACTTTAAGGACCGAAAGGACCCTCTTAATGACCAGGCCATTTTTTGCGATATGGCACTGCGTTAAAGAGGGGGCACTCTTTACGTCTAGAGGAAAAGAGATTTCATCTCCAAATACGGAAAGGTTTCTTCACAGAAAAAGCTGTAAAAATGTGTAATAGACTCCCTGCAGAGGTGGTTCTGGCCAGCTCAGTGGATTGCTTTAAGAAGGGCCTGGATTATTTCCTAAGTGTACATAATATAACTGGGTACTGACATTTATAGGTAAAGTTGATCCGGGGAAAATCCGATTGCCTTTCGGGGGATCAGGAAGGAATTTTTTCCCCTGTTTTAGCAAATTGGATCATGCTTTGCTGGGGTTTTTTGCCTTCCTCTGGATTAACTGTGGGTATAGAATTGGGTATATGGGATTGTATGATATTATTATTTTTTTTTTTGTGGTTGAACTAGATGGACCTGACTAACTATGTAACTGACAATTACGTGGTCGTGTGACATTGTACCCAAACAAAAACGTATGTCCTTTTTTTCCCCCACAAAGAGCTTTCTTTTGGTGGTATTTGATCACCTCTGCGGTGTTTATTTTTTGCACTGTAAACAGAAAAAGTGACAATTTTGAAAAAAATCATTTGTTTTACTTTCTACTATAATATACATATCCAAAAAAATATAAAAAAAATGTATTCATCAGTTTAGGACAATATGAATTATTCTACATATTTGTAATAAAAAAAATGCAATATGCGGATTTTGATTGGTTTGTGCAAAAGTTATCCCGTCTACAAACTATGGGATAGATTTAGGGACTTTTATTTTTATTTTTTTGTTTTTACTGGTAATGGGGGCGATCTGCAAATTTTAGCAGGAACGTGACATTGCGTCAGACAAATCAGACCCCAAATTACACTTTTTGGGGACCAGTGACATTATTACATTGATCAGTGCTATAAAATGCACTGATCAATGTAAAAATGACACTGGCAGGGAAGGGGTTAACACTAGGGGACAATCAAGGGGTTAAATGTGTTCCCTCAGTGTGTTCTAACTATAAGGGGGATGGGCTGCCTGGGGCATGACAGAGATAGCTGTTCCCAATCACTGGGAATAGCAGATCTCTGAGATGTCCCATGTCAGAACGGGGATCCGCCTTGTTTACAAAGTGAGATCCCAGTTCTGCCTCTGTATGCAGCAATTGCGGTCGGAATCCGAACTCACTGGCGCACCACTGCAGCGTTCGGTGGGCAGGCGCGTGCCCAAAATCTCACATGAAGAAACCGACGTTCAGGTACGTCGGTTCTCCCAGGATAGCCAACCTGCTGCAGTATAGGTATAGCAGCTGGTCGGCAAGTGGTAATAATTTTCTCTTTCAAATAGAGTAGGGAATAATGAAAGCCCTTGTCAGCCTCTAGGTTCCCTTCATTTCCTGTCTCTGAGATCTAAAAAGTAAGAGAAAGTAAAAGAAAATCTCTTCAAAGTTAGGAGAGAAAGTCACTTAAACAGATGTCTCCACTAGAATATTTTGTCTCACCTCTTGTCTCAGTGACAGTCATAAACTTTGGGATTTCCTATCAGTTTCTGACCCAGTGATAATGAACACCTGGATGAACAGGGAGACTGAACCAGCAGGGACAAAAAACAGCAATAAAAACCTGACAGAAGTTCTAACTTTTACCTAATTTATTCAAATTATATATATATAAAATAAAAAGTATTGGCTATAAATACAGGGTAAAGCACTGCATAGACACATAGTGGTTCCTATTTGTAAACAACTCTTGGATACAATTGCAGGAATCTTCAGTTATTTTTGTAAATACCCCAGGAGCTCCAAAACTATCTCTCTGTACTGAAAAGGCTCCATTCACAAAGCCGTATCCTACCACATCTGAGTATGCGGTAAGATACCCCACAGCGTTTTTCAAAATGGGGACAAGGGCCTTTTCCCCACAACCCTGGTCGGTGGTTGTGGGGTCTGCGGGTGGGTAGCTTATTGGAATTGGCTTATCAGAATCTGGTAGCCTCCTTTACCAAGTGGGACCCCAGATCCAGCCCCCTATGTGAATGAGTATACATAGTACCCCTACTAATTTTGTTTTCTTGTTTTTTTTTTTAAACTAGTCTCTATATTTCATTACGGTCAATGATTTTATATGATCAATGATTTTAAATGCCTTTGTTCAAGTATGATGTTTCTGTTCAGGTTAATTATATTGAGGGTATCAGATGATTGTGGGAGCATTTCCGTTTAGCTGCACCCTTAAATAGCGGATGCCTGGACAATATCATTGTTATAAGTAAGCTCCAGTGACTGAAAAGCGTCAACGTATCTTGTATATATGACTGGCTGGATGATCAATAAACATCTTCAAAGAATTTTGACTATGTCTGTGGTGTGCCACCATTTCTTGTTTTTCCTATACCCGTACTCATTTACAAAGAAAAAAAATGTGTAGTGTAAAAAAAAAACATTAGACAGTTTTTAATAAGTCCTTTATTTGAGGGATCTCTGCATAGCACTGACAAGAATGCTTCATAATTGGTGAAGAAACCTGTAAAAGTCACGTGACTTGTCTTTTCCTTCTGGCGTTTTACTTATCTATTCAAATGTGTTTTAATCACCCATATGACCACAGTAAGGCCATACTGTTGCTTTATAACTGAACACCTAAGATTATAATCACTATAGGTTTATTTTAGGTGTCAATGAATTAGTCACCAATTTTGCCTGAATGCTCCTTGTAGCTATAGACTCCCACTACTGATTTACTATGCCTAGATTTCATAATACTTCTAGGTGGGGGCAACCATCTGTGGAGCTTTACTTCATCATGTTAGAACTGCTCCCCTAATGACTATTGATCTGATGACTGGTGGGGACTGATTAAAAGCAGTAACAAAGTTCCACAGAATGAATGAGGCAGTAATAGGAAGATCCTTGCACTGCAGATTTTCAAGTACAGCTTTCTCTCCAGCAAGGAAAACAGTGACTATCACAGTAATTATAACACCAAATCATACTCTAATTCCCATGAGACTAGCAGTCAGAAGAAGTGGTGCTTTAGATGATTTTACACAGCAGATATGAGGTAGCAGAACAGTCACAAGTAAGGATGTACATTGCTTTTTTTGAGCAGAAATTCAAGATAAAAACTAGATTTTTGAAAGTACTTCTTGGGCATGATTAACATTTTTGGACATTCCGTTAAGACAACAAATCTTTACTATTTTAGTTTAGGTCCACTCTAAAGGCTGGCACCATTAGAAGCAACTAAATTTGCAGCACAATTATTCTCAGGTGCCCTGGAGTTTGACTTTTAGAGATAGAATATGAACCCAGACTTACAGATGAAGCTCCATGACCTTCTATACGTTTTGGGCATTAAATAACTAAAGGTATGTGCAAGGTGCAGACGCAGGCCCCTTTAACTCCACTTACCAGTACTCCCTGGGTTCCTGGACATGCATAGTTACATAGTTAAATAGTAGATGAGGTCAAAAAGACACAATTACATTGTGTATATCCCTGTATGTTGTGGTTGTTCAGGTGCTTATCTAATCATTTTTTGAAATGATCAATGCTCACTGCTGAAACCACTGCCCGTGGAAGAGATTTCCACATCCCTACAGTAAATAACCCTCTATGCAGTTTAAGGTTAAACCGCTTCTCTTCTAATTTTAGTGAATGGCTGCATGTCTTTTTAAATTCTCTTTCACTGAAAAGTTTTATCCCTATTGTGGGGTCACCAGTATGGTATTTCTACATTGAAATCATATCCCCTCTCAAGCGTCTCTTCTCCAGAGAGAATAGTTTCCGTGTTTGCAACCTTTCCTCATAACTAAGGTCCTCCAGTACCTTTATTAGCTTTGTTGCCCTTCTCAGGACTCTCTTCAGTTCCAGCACATCCTTCCTGAGGACTGGTGCCCAGAACTGAATGGAATACTCCAAGTGCGGCTGGACCAGAGTCTTGTAGAGTGGGAGAAATATTGTTTTATCTCTGGAATTAATCTCCTTTTTAATGTATACCAATAGTCTGTTTGCTTTGCTTGCAGCAGCTTGGCATTGCATGCCATTGCTGAGCCTATCATCTATTAGGACCCCCAGGTCCTTTTCCATCCTAAATTCCCCCAGAGGTTCTCCCCCTAGTGAGTAGATTGCATTTACATTTTTGCCACCCAAATGCATTATTTTAAATTTTTCTACATTAAACCTCATTTGCCATGTAGTTGCCCACCACATTAATTTGTTCAGATCTTCTTGTAAGGTTTCCACATCCTGCGGAGAAATGATTACCCTGCTTAGCTTAGTACCATCCGCAAATACTGAGATTGAGCTGTTTATCCCATCCCCAAATCGTTTATGAATACATTAAATAGTATTGGTCCCAGGAAAGAACCCTGGGGGACCCCACTTTCCACACCAGACCATTCTGAGTACTCCCCATTTATAATTACCCCCTGTAGCCAGTTTTCATTTCATGTATTCACCCTATGGTCCATCCCGACAGACCAACAGACCTTAGTTTTTACAGTAAACGTTTATGCTGAACTGTATTACATGCCTTTGCAAAATCCAGATACACCACATGTACGGGCCTTCCTTTATCTAGATTGCAGCTCACATCCTCATAGAAGGTTAATAGGTTGCTTTGGCAAGAACGATTCTTCATGAATCCATGCTGATTACTGCTAATGATACTATTTTCATTACTAAAATCTTGTATATAGTCCCTTATCATCCCCTCCAAGAGCTTGCATACTATTAATGTTATGCTAATTGGTCTGTAATTCCCAGGGATGTATATTGGCCCTTTTTTAAATATTGGAGCTACATCGGCTTTTCTCCAATCTACTTGTACCATTCCAGTCAGTAGACTGTTCATAAAAATTAGAAACAATGGTCTGGCAATTACTTGACTGACTATCCTCTGTTAGCTATGAGGGTGCTTCCTGTGACATGTCATGAGGATAAACATTGCAGTTTTGGTTACTGAAGCCCCCGTTTCCTTTGTGAAGACTGAGGAGAAGAATAAATTCAATACCTTTGCCATCTTTCCATCCTTAGTAACCAGATTCCCTTCATCATTCTTTATGGGACCAATATGATCTGACCTCCCTTTCTTACTATTTATATACTTAAAGAGTTTCTTGGGATTTTTTTACTCTTCTCTGCTATGTGCCTTTTGTGGTCTATCTTAGCCTCCCTGATTGCACCCTTACATTTCTTGTTGCAGTCTTTGTAAAGTTGGAATGCTGATGATGATCCCTCAGCCTTGTGTTTTTTGAAGGCCTTCTGCTTTGCTTTTATATGCATTTCTACGTTGGAGTTAAGCCATCCAGGACTTTTATTAGCTCTTTTAAAAGTATTTCCAATTGGGATGCACTGGTTAATACTCTTATTTAATATGCTCTTAAAGCATACCCATTTTTCCTCTGTATTCCTTTATCCTAAGATTTTATCCCATTTAGTATCTTCTAGCAAGGATCGTAGTTTAGGGAAGTTGGCTCTTTTGAAATTCAGTGTCTTTGTATTCCCTTTATGTTTCCCATTTGTGTGATTTATACTAAATCTAATTGACCTGTGATCGCTGTTTCCTAAATTGCCCCATATTTCCACATCCGTGTTCAGGTCTGTATTTTTGGTAATCAGTAGGTCTAGTAATGCTTTGTTTCTTGTTGGTGCATTTACCATCTGACCCATGAAATTATCCTGAAAGACATTTAAGAAATGGCGAGCTTTAGATGAATGTGGTGTTCCTTACACCCAGTCAATGTCTGGATAATTAAAATCCCCCATTATAATGACACTTCCCATCCTTGCCGCTATGGATGCCCAGGAACTATAAATTCCTCTGCTTCCCCCCTTCAGCAGCTTGGGGCCTGATGGGGCAGAGGTGGCTGGGCAAGTGATCTACACCCAGGTGAGAGTCCCTCCTCTGTCAAATCTGGTGTGCATAGAGCTAGGCCACAGCCCAATAGCACACAACTTTTCTAAAGGACCCAGCTACTGTGGGGATCCCCTCCACAATTGCTACCAGACTACTCCAATTAAAGTGGGTAGCGCTTTGTGCTTGGATAAATATAGCTTTTAATTAGGGATGAGCTTCGTGTTCGAGTCGAACGTACGTTCGACTCGAACATTGGCTGTTCGGCCGTTCGGCGAATTCCGAACGTTTGGGCCGTTCGCGCCAAAATTCGAGTGACGCGCGCGCGGACCACAATGCACTGCGGTGGCGCAGTGCATTGCTGCCCCATGATTGGCCAAGCATGCACTGTGACCCCGCATGCTTGGCCAATCGCAGCGCTGGCAGCGAGGAGAGCCATGATTGGCCACAGGCATCCTGCCTGTGGCCAATCATAGCTCAGGTGCACGCCCCACACTATATAAGGCCGCCTTTGAGGCGGCCTCATGTAGTGTGTTACTTAGCATCTGAAGCAGTGGGTGTTCTGTGTACCTTCAACACAGTACACACCAATCGTTTTTGGCTGATTTCCTATCTTGCTGCTGTGTAGTGGTTGTTGTCTGTGCCCTGACTGCAGTATACACCACTATATTCACCTCACCTATATAGCTAGTGATCTAGCTTTAACCACTTAACAACTGCCCATTGCCGATTAACGGCTTCAGGGCGGTTGTTTAACTCTGAGAGGCCGTTAATTAACGGCCTCCCAGAATTCTGCTCTCGCGTGCCCCGAGATGTGCGCACTCGAGACCGCCGGGTCGCATCACGGATCACGGTAAACGGCCGCTCATAGCGCCCGTTTACCACGTGATTGCTCCGTCAAATGACCACTTGGAAACAAACCAGCGTCATGTTATGACGCCTGTTCCTCCCTCCCCTCTCTGTACCGATCGGTACAGCGGAGGGGAAAGAGATCGGTGTCAGCAGCGATGTGGGCTGCATCTGCAGTGCCCACATCGCTGCTCACCGAATTTAACCCCTCAATTCCCTGCCAATACTCTGCAATACCAGTGCATACTCTGCAGTACCCTGCCATTACTCTGCAGTACCCCGCCATTACTCTGCAGTGCAGTACCCTGCCATTACTCTGCAGTGCAGTACCCTGCCATTACTCTGCAGTACCCCCCATTACTCTGCAGTAACCCCCATTACTCTGCAGTACCCCCCAATACTCTGCAGTACCCGCCATTACTCTGCAGTACCCGCCATTACTCTGCAGTACCCCCAATACTCTGCAGTACCCTGCCATTACTCTGTAGTACCCCCCAATACTCTGCAGTACCCTGCTATTACTCTGTAGTACCCCGCCAATACTCTGTAATACCCTGCCATAAATTGCCATACCCAGCCATACTCAGAGATACCCAGCCATACTCGGTGATACCCTGAAATACCCAGCCATAGACGCCCCCCACCCCTCACCGCCCTCCGGTGCTTCTACCAACTCGCCAGTACGATCAAAGCCAGAATCTTTTTTTTATTTTTTATTTCAGGCTTCCCAGCCTAGAGGTGAGATGTGGGGTCATATTGACCCCCCAGATTTCACTGTAAAGAGGACCTGTCACCCCATATTCCTATTACAAGGGATGTTTACATTTCTTGTAATAGGAATAAAAGTGATCAAAAATATATTTTTGGGGAAAAAAATGTCAAACTAAAATAAATAAAGTAAAATGAACAATAAAAAAATAAAATAAAAATTAAAGCGCCCATGTCCCCATGTGCTCGCATGTGCCACACATGTGAGGTATCGCCGAGAATGTTAGAGCGAGAGCAATAATTCTAGTCCTAGACCTCCTCTGCAACTCAAAACATGTAACCAGTAAAAAAAAAATTAAAGCGTCGCCTATGGGGATTTTTTAAGTAGCGACGTTTGGCGCCATTCCACGGGCATGTGCAATTTTGAAGAGTGACATGTTTGATATCTATTTACTCAGCATAACTTCATCTTTCACTTTATGCAAACATTGGGCTAACAAGTGGTTAATAATAGAGCTTGCAGTCAGTAGTGTTAGGAGATAGTGCGTGCTGTCTGCGGGCTCTGTACCCAGTACATACCGCTATAATATAGGGCAGGCCCCTACTTTCAAACATCCAACTTACAAACATCTCCTACTTGCAAACGCAAGGAGACAGCAGCAAGTGAGATGAAAAAAGATGGACGACAAAACAAATTATACAGGGGTGATAACCCTTCCCTATGTTTTCCAAAAAGCTTAAAGATAGTTTTTTTGACTGGAGCTACACTTTAAAAATGTACCGGTTGAAAATGACAAACAGATTCAACTTAACACAACAAACCTACACAGTCCCTGTCTTGTTTGCACCGCCTGTATACTGCTGTTCTGAGTATATAGGGCCTGGGGGCCACACGCATTTCCTTTTTTTAATATGGGTACGGGGTTCCCCTTAATATGCGTACAAGACCCAAATAGGCTGGTAATGGGCAGGGAGGGCTACCCATGCCATGTTTCTCAATGATTTTCAACCATATTGCAGGAACCAGATATAACATTAAAACCGCAAGCAGTTTTAAATGGTGTTATTTCCGTTTAATGTCATTTTGTGCAGGGACTGTTCTAAACACGGGAAACACGTGGCACTTCACAGGCATACTACAGACACCCCCCAGGCACCATATTTAAAGGAATATTTCACTTTTTTTTTTTCACTTTAATCGTCATTAAAATCAGTGCTCCCGCCAAAACGGCAGTTTTTAAAACTTTTTTTTGCAGGGACCCATGTCCCCTGAGGCAGGAGGCAGGTCCCCAAACCCTTTTTAGGACACTATCTTGCATATTAGCCGTTAAAATTAGCACTTTCCATTTCGAACGTTCGAGTCCCATAGACTTCAATGGGGTTCTAACGTTCGTACCGAACGCGGGGGTCGTTCGCAAGTTCTGGTGCGAACCGAACCGGGGGGTGTTCGGCTCATCCCTACTGTTAATCTCTGTTACCAGAGCTACCATGGACTTGACTGTAAGGGATGCTGTTTATGAGGATAATGACAAATAGCTGTGTTCTGAAGTATTTTACTGAAGTAGTACTTCTCAGCTTGACTATCTGTTGATATATTGTCTCTCAGCAACTCTTTATTGTTATAGATTCTTATAGATACTATGCTATGCAGTTGCATGGTACCTTTATTGAGCCGCAGAGATATTGCTATGAGGAGGCCATGTTTTGCACAGCTTTCATAAGGCTTACAGGCTCTGCAGTGTATGCATGGTGTTTGCCATTAGCGACCTTTTTCCTGTTTATCATTGTTCTGCAGTATATGCATGTTTTTGCCATCTTAAACCCATTTGTCATTATTGTTTCTAACTTTGCACTTGTTTAGTAAACTGAAAGTTACAGTTAAAGTGTCACTAAACCCACATCATAAGAAACGATCAATAAATAGTGTATTACATGCTGTTCATATCACTTTGAGATATGTTTTCTGTATTCTGCAAAAAAGCTGGTTGCTCCTGCCACTCTCTATCACCACCTTCTGTTCACATCTTGAGTTCAGCTAGGGATTTTGCAGCTGTGGTGGCAACTCTGCACATGCTCAGTTTTTTATGCTGAGAATGTCCTCCCTCTTATATCTGAGCAGTACATGTGACTATAGAGCTACACATGTGGGTGTATACACAGTGGTAAATGACAGCCCACTCCCTCCCTCCTCCTCCATGTCCACTAACCAGCTAAACACAATAAGACCCCTTTCACACTGAGGCATTTTTCTAGCGCTACAGCGCTAAAAATAGTGCCTGTATAGCGCCTGGAAAAAGCGGCTCTTTTTAAAAAAAAATTATTTTGAACAAGAGCCGCGTCATGTGACAGCTGTATATCGATTAAGAAAAGGGTACTCTTTTTCTAAATAATTACAGTGCCATCATCCATATATAGAAATAGAAGGGACAATAAAAATTAAACAGTGTGTGTTTAGTATCACTTTAAGCAAGCCATACACTTTTAAAATGTAATTGGATGTGGTGGTTTGGGGGTACCTCAAGTTTGGTTGTACTACCTTTCCTGCAGATTCACTCAGCAAGCACAGTGGTCGATCCCTAATTCTAGAGTCCCCTGGGTGAGGTTTGAGAGTGACTCGATCACTCCATTCTATCTCCCCGGCCTTATGTGGTCAACTAATCGTCCCCTCTTGACTTTAACCACCCGTAATACTATAGTGGCGGATAGCCTCCTACTGTGGCACCGCTTTAAGCAGAAATACGACCTCACCCTGGGTCGCTCTATGGGTGCTTCCTTCCTGGGTGATCCTAGGTTCCCCCTAGCTTATCTCCATCCTGAATCTTTTGGTATGTGGGTCCGTTGTGGGCTTACCCAGTTGAAGGACTTTGTGACGGGCTCTGGCTTTGTTCCTTTTTCGACTCTGCAGACCCAGCACCAACTCCCGGACTCTGAACGTTATAGATACCTGCAGATCCGCCACTTCTTTCTCTCCCGGTATGGACTCCGCCCCCAGGCACAGCTCACTATCTTTGAAGACGTATGTTTTAATTTCCCACGCCAAAAAGGACTGATCTCTCTGATATATAGGGCCCTGGAGGGACATTCGGAGTGTCAGTCCCTGCGATACAGAGCGCGTTGGGAGGAGGAGTTGGCCCTGGAGACGGGAGTGGTGGATTGGGAGGAGGGTTGGAACAATATGCGCAAATGCACCAGATCCCTAACTGTTAGAGAGACGGCCATCAAAGTTCTCACCAGGTGGTACTACACCCCGGTACGTTTGCACCAGATTTATCCCCTTACATCCCCCAACTGTTTTAGAGGATGCAATCACCCTGGCACCTTTGTTCACATTTTTGGGGACTGTGATTTAATTCGCCCTGTCTGGCAGGAGGTCTTGAGACTGATGGATGGGTTCGCTGGCCGAACACTGTCCCTCTCTTATCACCACTGTCTTCTCTTCCAGACCCCCCCTGATACTCCTAAACACTTTGTAAGGTTAGTGCACTCTATTTGTGTCGCTGTACTGTGGACTATTGCACTTCATTGGAAGTCCCCGTCTATACCATTAGCACAGGTTCTCTCACGTATTGACCAGGTAATGCTGTCTGAAAAGATCTTTCACACTCTGCATGACACTGAACACATTTATGACCTTAAGTGGAACCCATGGTTCCTATTTCGTTTACTGAAGTGATCGCACCTTAGGTTTTTCATTTTGCTTCTCTTTTCTGTTTGCATTCTTTCCTCTTTTCCCTTTGTTTCTCTCTGTTTTCTTTTCCCTCTCTCTCTGTCATGATCTTTCTTTTGTATTTTGGTTATGATGGTCAGCTCATTTAACATGTCATTCTCTTTATTTTTATGACCTGTTGTTGGATGTAAGACCCATACAATTAATCAGTTATCAGTGGTTTGTCCTGCAGGGTTCTGCTATTTGTTTATCACCTTTTTGTAACCTTGTCATCCAACTTCTTATGCCAATGTTGGAATATGAATCTTTTTGCTGACTTTGTATTTCTGTTAATAGCTTTAATAAAACCTTTTTTGAAAACAAAAAAAAATGTAATTGGATTCAGCAGGCTAGCCTACCTCAAGGTACGTACCTGCATTTAAATCCCTCTGTCAGTTTGGAAACTTTAACTTTAATGTTAAGGGAACACTTTAATGGTAATGCTGAGACTACCTAACAATCAGTTATGACGTCTGATGACTATATGATTTTCATGTAATATTTTTCATTAATTTAATAACTAAAAAAAAATTCAATATGTAATAGAATTATTGATGGTGCTATACTATAATGACTAGGTTTTTTTTTTTTCCTCTTTGAAACTTTTAGTTCGATAAGTACTCCTTTCTCCTTGTGCTATTACATTCAGATCATTGTCATCAAAATATATGATTAATTACTTATACTGTAGCTCAGCGGAGCAGAGGAAGCGACTATATTAAACTTAACCTTTGTCTGGTCATTAAAAATAAACGTATGAGAGTAACTAAAAATCACAGCAGTTAAAAATGATGTGATCTACAATGCTAGCAGTATATCATGGTGAGATGAGCTAGATAAAAATGTCACATGCCTGTCTCATAACCCGTATAAATTAACTACAGTACAGCCTGTTCCAAGGAGACATTTGCTGGAAGATGAAACCATATTCCAAAAAACAATACAAAAAACAAACAAACAAAGCAACAATATATAGTACAATATTAATCATATGTGCAATGTTTATAGCCCTTTACCTTATAGTCTATCCCTTTTAGGAATACTGAAACTCTTTCCTTTAAACCATCATTATTTGTCATTTATACAGATATATTACTATAGCTGTCTCTTGATCCCATTTAGATCTAAAAAGGACGCCCACTGATAATTTATTGTACTAAGATATCAGTGGCCTTTAGCTATTAAAGTATATTGAGCTCCATGAAAAGTGTAGGAAAAGACGTACTAAGGTTATGAGAATATCCTTTGTTTACTTCATATTTCATCTGTATTTTTTGAGTGACAAATCTAGGCAAAGCCAATATAGTAGAAAGCAGAGTGGGCTTATAGTATGGCTTTATGTCAGCTGTGAAGATTTTTTCACACTTTATTAAAGAGTTTTGCCTGTTTTTGTTTTATAGTTATTGCTCTAGAGTGACTTTGCAATTACCTTCTGAGATTGACTTCTAAATGGGACAGTCTGCTTTCACTTTAAAGTGCTAAATTGCTGATTTTGTTAAAATCAAATTGTGAATCAAATGGCTCCCTGCAAAAGAAGATAGTAAATAACTCTTCTGCGCTGACTTCATCAATGATATTGTCAACTGAAGACTCACTGGAAACCAACACTTTGAAGAACATCAAAATCCTGGCCTTGGTCTTGTGCTGCACTAAGTGGTGTTGTCAACTGCTATGTACTACAGGAGACATGACTAAGGTAGAACAGATGTCTCCAACCACTTACCAATAACCTACTAAGCCATACCAACCAATTTTTATAAAATACCCGCCAATAATTGGTCCATACAATATTTGGACATGAAATGGCTATAGCAACCTTTTATTAACATATAACAAGATAATCACAACATTCCTATGAAACAAAAACATGTTAAAGGTTGCAGATCTTTGAAGGCTCTTGTAGTCTGGTTGAGGAAATGGTTCACCTTTTCTTGCCTAGTTCCCAAGCTGTTGGTTTTAGCCAACCACCTGTTCTGAAAAAAGGGGGATGACTGAATTCCGAAAAAAGGCGGGTTGCAGTGGGTCCAGGAGTTCCAGCAGCGGGGAAGGGACATTGTTCATGTAGTGCCACACCCGAAGGAGCTGCTTGGTGATTTTGGGTTCTCTGATCTCTGCCTCAGCTTCAAGAATGAACTCAGCCCCTCTGGCACACCTGGTTAGCTAAAATTTCTGCAAACACTTTTTAAGGACACAAGTACAGAATACTGTTAGCCTGGTTGTGGATTGTTACCAGAAACAGACATATCAGTAGTGATAAACAAGTTGAATATATTATCACGGTTAAAATTATGTGGATACTTACAACACTGTTAAATCTTACTGCAGGGTATCAATACAATAGAAGTGACAACCTTCAATATTTAGCAACTGTAAGTATAAAAAAAAACAGTAATCTATATGTCCATAACATGGGTGCTGAGAGGGAGGAGAGAAGGTTTGTCAACTTCTCAGCTTCTTCTGGGCTGTGAGCACTGATAAAATTTAAACAACAAAAATGGATCAAACAGGTACGGTGAACCGAGTTCTGTAGCATGACAGGTCTTGAGTTGAATAGTACTAGTGTCTTCTGCTAGCAAACGTTGGGGCCCTTTGTAAAGAAGGTAGGTTCAATCAAGCAAAATTGAAACAGTAATCATCTAGGATATTCTGTTGGGTAGTGGTTTGTAAGAACTGGCTAAAGGTGGCAGATCCAAACAAGCACGCTCTGACACTAGCAAGGGGAATAGGTGTCTGCATGCAGTGTCTGTACTGTGTTAAGAAGGATGTTTGTGTTTTCACCCGCTCACCAGTTCTCTGTGCGATGACACTCTGAAGATTCCAAATACTGGTTCAGGCTCCTGGCAATGTTGTAAGGCACCTCCTGTTGGCCGATCAGGATGGCTGGTAGCTAAATTGGAAAAGTGACTGGACAGCGGCTGACTGGACACCTGAATGGGTATTGCGATCCCTGAAGTGGTATGGGTCATCTCTTCTGGGCTAAGCAGGGCTGAGTTGCTGAGCAGGGTCTCTGGACTGAGTGGTGTACTGTGTGGGTGTCACTGTTCTTGGCTCCTTTTTATTCAGTCTCTTGGCAGAAGTCTTCGGAAAAACGTGCCTCTCTCTCTCAGGTGGAGTTCCACCACACGCTCCCTCATATCAGTGTGGTTCTCTCTCTCAGGTGGAGTTCAAGCTGACACACCACCCAGGGGCTTTTGTGGCTTGGTCACTGTCTCTCCTCAGCCACCTCGGTCTCTACTCCACTTTTTCCCAGAGTGTACTGTGTCTCTGAGTTTTCTGGAAGGACAAGTCAGCATCTCCTTATCTCCATCTTGTGGCCAAAAGGAGAAATTGCATTACAACATGCCTGCTGCATTCATATTGAACTATTATGCTGCATCTTTACATTAAAGTTACATTAATCATTCTAAGCCTGGTCTGAAGTTATTCAAAGCAGTGCATGTGGGTTCTGACATATCCCAAAAGAACCAGGGTCTATAATTGCACTGCAGGGTATGAAGCAACACCGTTACAAAAATGTTAACTTAACAAGACACATAGAAGAGGAGTGTAGTTGCTAAGGGTAACCAAGTGAAGAAACAAGCTACAAGCAAAAAGGTCATTAAGTGTGGTACTTGGTAAGGTAAGGTAACAGGTCCTCCGGTAGCAAGGAGGTCGATGTTCTGGCTCCCTCTCTATCAGACAGTAGCAAATGGAACCAAATCTGCTTTATGGAAATCCATGGCCTGGTCACATAGGTACGAGAAGTGAAGAAGTCAATATGAGTATGCATGAGGTCCGTGTAACAGAGGTATCCTTTATTGGTGGAGTGGGCGCAGGCTCAGCATGTCCCTCCTAATGCAACATACATCATATACAGTGTGTAGTGACATGGGAGAGCACTTGTCAGAGGAATTGTACTTTACTTAATACACACAGTAAAGGCGCATCTCTAATGCCGCGTACACACAATCGGAATTTCGGCCAGAAAAAGGCAGATGAGAGCTTTTCATCGGAAAATGCGACCGTGTGCATGCTTCATCGTAATTTAACTGTCGGAATTTCCGTCAGCCAAAAATTGATAGCATGTTCTCAATTTTCCTGACGGAAAAACTTTCTATTGGAAATTCCGATCGTGTGTATGCAATTCCGACATGCCAAAAATCACACATGCTCAGATTCAACTACGAGACAGAAGCTATTGGCTACTGGCTATTGAACTTCCTTTTTATAGTCCTGTCGTACGTGTTGTACGTCACCGCGTTATAAACAATCGGAATTTGGTGTGATCGTGTGTAGGCAAGACAGCTTGAGCCGAATTCCATCGGAATTCCGTCGGGAAAACCATCAGAGCTTTTTCCAACGAGAATTCCGATCGTGTGTACGCTGCATAAGTTTGGGAACTGCCTTAATGATAGATTGTTGACACGACGGCAGCCTTCATCTGGTCCTGGGCATTGATGAGCACGCAAAAGATATCCCTATGTGCAAGGGTACAGATGACCCCACCCACACACTAAACACACATCCTGTTTTGCACTACTAATATTTTAATAGGTCCCCAGTCACAACACAGCAGCTCGGTGACAATATCTCAACTACCTACAGAGACCTCTATGTCCCAAATTCCCAGTTAACCAACCATTAACCAGTATACACTGGAAGATACCATATCAAAGATGGGTCCCAGCATATACTAGCATTGATATTTTTTAACACCTCCAAAGACCCCAACCACTAGGCTACTGTGACTTTCAATCTATGAACTGTTCTGTACAAAAGGGCTGGCGCTGGTGGGTGGGAAGTTTCTTCGTTAGTCACCCACCAACCAATTTTTCAGCTCTCCATCCCATTGTGTCCTCTTTTAAGCCCCTCCTTTACCGCCACTTCCACCAATCAGGTAAGTGTATTCTAATCCCAGGCCCTGAACTTAATCCTTTCAAATGAGCCTCTCCTCTGCAATTAGCCATGCATGCACTCTGCTTATTTTTTTCTGGGCCTTTCGGTACCTTTGTGGCATCTGCTGGAGGAACCAAATCACTAAGTGCAGTGGGGGACCAGTAAATGGTTTCTGAGTTGACAGGTAGCAATTTTTCTTCGGTGTAGCAGGGATCAGTAGTGCAGCGAGTGCAACAGATGTCTGTTATCTTCTAGGCAGTGAGCCGTTTAAGTTACAATTTGATTTTAGTGGCAATGTCACTTTAATCACCTGATCAGTCTCAGTGTGGCAATAAAAGCTGCAGATCTTGCATCCCTGTTGAGATAGACTAATTGTATCTCCCAGTGATGTCATTTTACCTCAAGCTCTTTATAGAGGATATATGTGTACCTGCTAAGGACCAATTAGTCAGCATGAGCACAGCACAGCACACCTTTCTTCTGGAAAAGTGTATCTTAAATACATTTTCCTATACAGTGCAAATAATAAATATTTTGATGCTCATAGTAAAGAAATTAAATTGGTTCTAAAGGCTAGATTTTTTTTTTATATAATAAACACATCATAATTACCTGCTCTGTGCAATGACTTTGCACAGAGCAGCCCCAATCCTCCTCTTCTCAGGTCCCCCCGCTGGCACTTCTTCTCCCTTGCCGAGTGCCCCCATAACAAGCTGCTTACTCTGGGGGACCTTGTGTCTATGGGACACACAGATTGTAGCTCACTCCTGCCCAATGCTCCTTGCTTACTAGCTGGGATTGACAGCACCCACTGCTGTGTCTCAGCCAGTAAGGAGGGAGAGACCCAGGAGAGCCGTTGCTCCCATGCACAGTGGATTGAGATCAGGCTCAGATAGGTATTAAGAGAGGCTGGGGGGAATGAATGTGTTTACCTTCATGCATAGAATGCATGAAAGTAAAAACACCTTCAGTCTTTAGAACCACTTTAAAGATACTAAATATAAAAACCTGATTTATTGCTATAGTCAGCTCTTATATAGGTATGATATTTGCTATCCTAAGTGAAGATGTGTTAGTCAAACAGACAGAATTTTCAAATGCTACAGTTGTTTTAGTCTTCTATGGAAAACCAGTGAATCCCTGCTGTGTATTTGTTGCCCTCATATTCTCCCACAGTCTTGTTCCAGTAACAATAATGTGTCTATTTAGGACACCGACCCACACAAAACTGTTGCTGAAGTCCACCATCAGTCATATTATAATACACACAATGCAACAGAAAATTGTCCGTGATCACAAACACTAGTCGCTATGTTTAAAAATCTGCATTCTAATTGGAAATCTAATGTTGATAAAAAATGGATCCCAGATGGAATTGTGCGTGTTTTTTTTCTTCTTTGCATATTATATTGCTTTTGCCTTTTTTTCTGTTTGCTTTCTTTGAGATATATTTAAAATTGAATTACTCTTGTGCCAGAGTGTGATAAGATATTAGGTTTTTTAAACTGTACTTATTTATGACACCTGGGGGGGGGGCAAAGGAAGTTGGACATCATGCAGCTTGAAGTCTGCAAGAAAACGGTAATTGAATGAGATCCTGTCTACGCAGGATCTCTGTGTAGAGAAGATGGACCAAAGATGGTCCAAAGTGGAGGAAGGATAAAATGCCTCACTGAAGGTAATTAAAAAATATGTGCTTTAATGTCTAATGAAGGCACCCATAAAACACATGAAAAGAAAAATATTATCACATTCTGCGTATAAAGTATTTCTGTTATGCTTTAGGTACCCACATATTCAGTTCAGGAGGACAGTGAAATTTCATTATGTACACAAATCCATTCCATACTACTGTAAATCAGTAGAACGTATCATGTTGCAAGGAGTTCAAAGAAATTTGAAGTTTTACCACCTTGAAACAATTTTTAACAGAATATGTTTTCAATTGCGATTTGAAATCAGAGACTTACTGTACATACTGTATTCTTAATTCATTTCTTAAGGCCATATTTAACCAACAGCTGCATAAGCATTGATGTTCTGGCACCACCCTACTTATACAATACCCTTTACATTAACAATAACAGTATCAGTTCTATTTAATAAAATAAAGTGCAACTGCAAATTCCCACATTAAACTGTTGTCAATCATCCTTCAAAACTCATTCTGGCTACAATACTGTGGTTTCTTTAGTTGATTGTATTTGGACACATTCTGTGCTCTGTGCATCTTTTAAACCTTTTCTGGACCACACCATAGCAGATATACTGTGGCCCTCCTGTGCAGAATCCCATATACACTGTATGTGATTTTGCACTTCCGCCTAGGGGGTGCAAACGTTCTGTGGGTTCCAGGCACTGGATGTCCACTGGCACCGGACGATTGCCGGGCAGAGACACAGAACGGAGCTCTGTAAACAAGGCAGAACTTTGGTATGGCAGGGGGGGAAGTGATGGATTTTATGTCCCTGCAAAAAAAGGGAATACAATCCATCACTTCCCTTAGTAAAAGGTACACTAAACCCAGTGATCTTCCAGGTTGGCCACATAATGGGAATGCAGTTATATACCCAGGGTCAGTTCTGTTGTGTTTAAGGTGTTGATGCCGAACCAAGTGGCAGCTTTACTGATCTATGGGGGTACTGACTCTCTTGGCTCAAGGTGTGCACAATAATTTACACAAAAATGTATGCAATAATCATGAATGGATGAATTCTCTCCTGTGCATAGACTTATGTAAGCTCTTTATTGCTACCGCATTCATGTCACCACTCTCTAGTAATCCTTAGATAGCAACTGTGAAAATTCTGTGTAAATAAAGTTTACATTAGCTTTAGAAATCAGATGTCCATAACTGGAGAGTGAAGTCTGCCCAGATAAAAATTAAGTCATTTCTTCTTTTCCAGTTTTCTGAAATTAATTTTTCTATTGATTGACAGTAAGGATGAGCCGAACACCCCCCTGTTCTATTCACACCAGAACCTGCGAACAGACCTAAACTTCGTGTGAACTTTAGAACCCTATTAAAGTCTATGGGACTGGAACGTTCACACTCTAAAGCGCTAATTTTAAAGGCTGATATGCAAGTTACTGTCCTAAAAAGTGTTTGGGGACCTGGGTCCTGCCCCAGGGGACATGGATCAATGCAAAAAAAAGTTTTAAAAACTGAAGTTTTTTCAGGAGCAGTGATTTTAATAATGCATAAAGTGAAACTATAAAAGTGAAATATTCCTTTAAATTTGGTACCTGGGGGGTGTGTATAGTATGCCTGTGAAAAAAATTGATGTGGGGGTACCCCTAAATATCCATACCAGACCCTTTATCCGAGCACGCAACCTGGCAGGCCGCAGGAAAAGAGGGGGGGACGAGAGAGTGCCCCCCCTCCTGAACCGTACCAGGCCACATGCCCTCAACATTGGGAGGATGCTTTGGGGGTCTGTGACCCCCCAAAGCACCATGTCCCCATGTTGATGGGGATAAGGGCCTCATCCCCACAACCCTGGCTGGTGGTTGTGGGGGTCTGCGGGCAGGGGGCTTATCAGAATCTGGAAGCCCCCTTTAACAAGGGGACCCCCAGATCCCGGCCCCCCCTGTTTGAAATGGTAAGGGAGTACAAAAGTACCCCTACCATTTCACAAAGAAAGTGTAAAAAATTGTTAAATAAGACAAACACACTTTTGAAAAATTCCTTTTTTTTTTTTAAAAAAAAGAAGAAAATTCCAGCGGTGGTAATCCACTCTTGCTATCCAGCGATGGATGATCATCTCTCAGGGGTCCAGGGATGGCTGATCTGATCCAGCGACGGGTGATTTTCAGTCCAGCGCTGTCCACGTATGCATCCGTCTTCTGTCTCCACTGCGGAGACACTGCGGGGATCCCAGTGCTGACGTTTCTTATATTAGGAGGGCGCAGACACCCGTCACCTGACCCCGCCCCTCTGACGCTGGTGAGGGAAGCCAGGGGTTCCCCAGTGATGTGTGGGTGACCCTGCCCCCCTCTGATGTAACGGAAACCTGGGTAACATCAAAGGGGGGCGAGTCAGAGGGGTCGGGGTCAGGTGACGGGTGGCCCCGCCCTCCTAATATAAGAAACATCAGCGCTGGGATCCCCGCAGTGTCTGCTCAGTGGAGACAGAAGACGGATGCATACATGGACAGTGCTGGGCTGGACTGAAAATCACCTGTCGCTGGATCAGATCAGCCATCGCTGGACCCCGGAGAAATGATCATCCATCGCTGGATAGCAAGAGTGGATTAGCACCGTTGGAATCTTTTTTAAATTTTTTTTCATTTTTAATAAAGGAATTTTTCAAAAGTGTGTTTGTCTTATTTAACCATTTTTTACACTTTCTTTGTGAAATGGTAGGGGTGCTTTTGTACCCCCTTACCATTTCAAACAGGGGGGGCCGGGATCTGGGGGTCCCCTTGTTAAAGGGGGCTTCCAGATTCTGATAAGCCCCCCACCCGCAGACCCCCACAACCACCGGCCAGGGTTGTGGGGATGAGGCCCTTGTCCACATCAACATGGGGACATGGTGCTTTGAGGGGTCACAGACCCCCAAAGCATCCTCCCAATGTTGAGGGAATGTGGCCTGGTACGGTTTAGGAGGGGGGGCGCTCTCTCGTCCCCCCTCTTTTCCTGTGGCCTGCCAGGTTGCGTGCTCGGATAAAGGGTCCGGTAAGGATATTTAGGGGGACCCTCACGTTAATTTTTTTTTTAATTTGACGCGGGGTTCCCCTTAATATCCATACCAGACCCAAAGGGCCTGGTAATTGAATTTAGGGGAACCCCACGCTTTTTTTTTAAATCAATGAATGAATTGTCCGCTCCGTAATACATAGAACACTCATTGAGTGTTCTCTGTATTACGGGAGCCGACAATTGAAAGTGATTTATAAAGACTTTTTTTTCTTGCGAAATGACACTTTGTGCAGGGACAGTTCTAAGCACGGGAAACATGTGCCCCTTCATAGGCATACTAATGACAACCCCCAGGTACGAAATTTAAAGGAATATTACACTTTTATTGTTTCACTTTAATCATTATTAAAATCACTGCTCCTGAAAAAACTGACATTTTTAAAACTTTTTTTTGCATTGATACATGTCCCATGGGGCAGGACCCAGGTCCCCAAACACTTTTTAGGACAGTAACTTGCATATTAGCCTTTAAAATTAGCACTTTAGATTTCTCCCATAGACTTGTACAGGGTGTTCCGGCTTTTCGAATTTGCCGCGAACAGCCCAAATTGTTCCCTGTTCGCTGAACAGGCGAACAGGCAATGTTCGAGTCGAACATGAGTTCGACTCAAACTCGAAGCTCATCCCTAGTTGACAGCACAGTGCTTCTACATTCACTAGATAGGAGCTGTGAAAAATTTGTGTAAAAATTTACTTTACCTTCAGAAGTATTATGTACATAGCTAGAGAGGGAAGTTCTCCTGAATAAAAATACATCCTTAGACCTTTCCCATTTGGCTGGAATAATTTATTTTCTACTGGTTTGATCAGAGAATGACCATCTCCACCCTCTCTCCAAGCAGAAGAGGAACATCTTAATTAGCTCCACAAGTATCTACAGGTGTGTGTTAGAGAAATCACTGTACTTTGCAAGCTGAATGCCTTAGAGGCATTGCATAACATTTTTTTCATTAAATAAGGATATTATCTAATCTAAAACATAATACATTAAGCTTATGAAAGCTTAAAGTGTCACTAAACCTGTATCATAAAAAAAACTATCAATAAATGGTGCATTATATGATGTTCATATTCACTCAGTCACTATGAGAAGTGTTTTCTGTATTCCACAAAAAACATTGATGATCCCGTTGTCCTCTATGCCCCCTTCTGTCCCCAATTCATCTAGGGATTTAGCAGAGCAGTGTTTGCAGCTCTGCACATTCTCAGTTTTCAGTGAGTTCCTGTGCTGAGCATTTACTCCCCATCAAATCTAAAGAGCCTATGTGACTATAGAGTCAGACATGTTGGCATATACACAGTGGTAAATTTTGATTTCAAATATGTATTTGTATGTTGATTTAAAACAGTTTATTGATATTAATTATTTCTTTTTTTACTCTGTATTTTAACCACTTGCTTACTGGGCACTTAAACACCCTTCCTGACCAGACCAATTTTCAGCTTTTGGTGCTCTCACACTTTGAATGACAATTACTCAGTCATGCAACACTGTACCCAAATTAATTTTGTGTCCTTTTTTTCCCACAAATAGAGCTTTCTTTTGGTGGTATTTGATCACCTCTGGGGTTTTTATTTTTTGCGCTATAAATGAAAAAAGACCGAAAATTTTGAAAAAAAACGCATATTTCTTTGTTTCTGTGATAAAATTTTGCAAATTATAATTTTTTTTTCATAAATGTTGGCCACAATTTATACGGCTACATGTCTTTGGTAAAAATAACCCAAATTAGTGGATATTATTTGGTCTTTGTGAAAGTTAGAGAGTCTACAAGCTGTGGTGCGAATCGCACAAAATTGATCACACCTGATGTACTGGTGGCCTATCTCATTTCTTGCAACCCGAACAAGTCACCAGCACTCATCTGCCAGCGACATCTGTCAGCCCCATCTGTCAGCCCCATCTGTCAGCCCCATCTGCCTCCAGTGCCATCTGCCTCCAGTGCCATCTGCCTCCAGTGCCATCTGTCAGTGCCACGTGTCGTCAGTGCCACGTGTTGTCAGTGCCACGTGGGGTCACTTTGTGGGCATTTCCATTGTCCTGGTGCTCCAGGGCCTTCAAAACTGTAATAGGTGGTTGAGAAATAAGATGTGTAATTTATGCTCCTAGAACGCCTGATGGTGCTATTTCAATATTGGGCCTCTGTATGTGGCCAGGCTGTGTAAAAGTCTCACACATTTGGTATCGTTATACTCAGGAGGAGTAGTAGAACGTATTTTGGGGTGTCATTTTTGCTATGTACATGCTATGTGTTGGAAATATCTTATAAATGGACAACTTTGCGTAAAAAAAATGCGTTTTCATTTTTTTTCCACATTTTCCCAAAACTTCTGGAAAAAAAATGAACCATTCAAACGACTCATTATGCCTCATAGATTATACGTTGGGGTGTTAGCTTTCCAAAATGGGGTCACTTTGTGGGCATTTCCATTGTCCTGGTGCTCCAGGGCCTTCAAAAATGTAATAGGTGGTTGAGAAATGAAATGTGTAATTTATGCTCCTAGAACGCCTGATGGTGCTATTTCAATATTGGGCCTCTGTATGTGGCCAGGCTGTGTAAAAGTCTCACACATTTGGTATCGTAATACTCAGAAGGAGTAGCATAACGTATTTTGGGGTGTCATTTGTGGTATACACATGCCATGTGAGAGAAATAACCTATTACATTGAAAATTTTGTTTAAAAAAAAAATAAAATCTTCATTTTGCAAAGAATTGTGGGAAAAAGATGACAACATCAAAAACCTCACCATGCATCTTAGTAAATACCTTGGAATGTCTACTTTCAAAAAAGGGGTCATTTGGGGGGTATTTGTACTTTCCTGACTTGTTCGGGTCGCAAGAAATGAGATAGGCCACCAGTACATCAGGTGTGATCAATTTTGTGCGATTCGCACCACAGCTTGTAGACTCTCTAACTTTCACAAAGACCAAATAATATCCACTAATTTGGGTTATTTTTACCAAAGATATGTAGCCGTATAAATTGTGGCCAAAATTTTTGGAAAAAAAATTATAATTTGCAAAATTTTATCACAGAAACAAAGAAATATGCGTTTTTTTTCAAAATTTTCGGTCTTTTTTCATTTATAGCGCAAAAAATAAAAACCCCAGAGGTGATCAAATACCACCAAAAGAAAGCTCTATTTGTGGGAAAAAAAGGACACAAAATTAATTTGGGTACAGTGTTGCATGACTGAGTAATTGTCATTCAAAGTGTGAGAGCACCAAAAGCTGAAAATTGGTCTGGTCAGGAAGGGTGTTTAAGTGCCCAGTAAGCAAGTGGTTAAAATACAGAGTAAAAAAAGAAATAATTAATATCAATAAACTGTTTTAAATCAACATACAAATACATATTTGAAATCAAAATTTACCACTGTGTATATGCCAACATGTCTGACTCTATAGTCACATAGGCTCTTTAGATTTGATGGGGAGTAAATGCTCAGCACAGGAACTCACTGAAAACTGAGAATGTGCAGAGCTGCAAACACTGCTCTGCTAAATCCCTAGATGAATTGGGGACAGAAGGGGGCATAGAGGACAACGGGATCATCAATGTTTTTTGTGGAATACAGAAAACACTTCTCATAGTGACTGAGTGAATATGAACATCATATAATGCACCATTTATTGATAGTTTTTTTTATGATACCGTTTTTTTATAATGATCATTTCATAAATATTCATATGTTAAAATGCAATCCAAAACTGAAAGAAAAGGTTTTGGTTTGTTATTTTAAAGTAATACTAAACACACTCTGTTTAATTGACATCGTCCCTTCTATTTCTGTAATTAAATGATGGCACTGTAATTATTTGACTTGAAAAAAAATATAAGTACCTTTTTCCTAATCGATATACAGCTGTCACATGCAGGGCTGGTGCAAGGATTTTTGACACCCTAGGCGAAACCTAATTTTGCTGCCCCTCCCCCTGGCCCCACCACTGACCCCACCCCCTTTCCCATGCCCATGTATACCTCACCTTTTTATTGAAGCACCCATCAATGCAGCCTCACCAGCGCCCATCAATGCAGCCTCACCAGCACTCATCAACCACCTATTACATTTTTGAAGGCCCTGGAGCACCAGGACAATGGAAATGCCCACAAAGTGACCCCATTTTGGAAAGCTAACACCCCAACGTATAATCTATGAGGCATAATGAGTCGTTTGAATGGTTCATTTTTTTTCCAGAAGTTTTGGGAAAATGTGGAAAAAAAATGAAAACGCATTTTTTTTACACAAAGTTGTCCATTTATAAGATATTTCCAACACATAGCATGTACATAGCAAAAATGACACCCCAAAATACGTTCTACTACTCCTCCTGAGTATAACGATACCAAATGTGTGAGACTTTTACACAGCCTGGCCACATACAGAGGCCCAATATTGAAATAGCACCATCAGGCGTTCTAGGAGCATAAATTACACATCTTATTTCTCAACCACCTATTACAGTTTTGAAGGCCCTGGAGCACCAGGACAATGGAAATGCCCACAAAGTGACCCCACGTGGCACTGACAACACGTGGCACTGACGACACGTGGCACTGAAGGCAGATGGCACTGACAGATGGCACTGGAGGCAGATGGCACTGGAGGCAGATGGCACTGGAGGCAGATGGGGCTGACAGATGGGGCTGACAGATGTCGCTGGCAGATGTCGCTGGCAGATGTCGCTGACAGATGGCACTGGGGCTGGCACTGGCAGATGGCACTGGCACTGGCAGATGGTGCTGGCTATTTTCTCTGGCTAACTGCTCTGGCAAATGGGGCTGGCAGATGGCACTGCGGCTGGCAGATGGCACTGGCGCTGGCAGGTGGCACTGGCGCTGGCAGGTGGCACTGGCAGGTGGCACTGGCACTGGCAGCACTGGCGCTGACGGCAGTGACGCTGACGGCACTGGGGCTGACGGATGGCACTGGCGCTGGCAGGTGGCACTGGCAGGTGGCACTGGCAGGTGGCACTGGCACTGGCAGGTGGCACTGGCACGTGGGGCTGGCGGCACTGGGGCTGACGGCACTGGGGCTGACGGATGGCACTAGCGCTGGCAGGTGGCACTGGTGCTGGCAGGTGGCACTGGTGCTGGCAGGTGGCACTGGCAGGTGGCACTGGCGGCACTGGCACTGGCGGCACTGGGGCTGACGGCACTGGCGGCACTGGGGCTGACGGCACTGGGGCTGACGGATGGCACTGGTGCTGGCAGGTGGCACTGGTACTGGCAGGTGGCACTGGTGCTGGCAGGTGGCACTGGCACTGGCAGGTGGCACTGGCACTGGCGGCACTGACGGCACTGGGGCTGACGGCACTGGGGCTGACGGATGGCACTTGCAGGTGGCACTGGCGCTGGCAGGTGGCACTGGTGCTGGCAGGTGGCACTGGCACTGGCAGGTGGCACTGGCGGCACTGGCACTGGCGGCAATGGCGGCACTGGGGCTGACGGCACTGGCGGCACTGGGGCTGACGGCACTGGGGCTGACGGATGGCACTGGCGCTGGCAGGTGGCACTGGCGCTGGCAAGTGGCACTGGCGGCACTGGGGCTGACGGCACTGGGGCTGATGGCACTGGGGCTGACGGCAGGCACTGGCAGGTGGCACTGGCGCTGGCAGGTGCCACTGGCGGCACTGGCACTACTGGCAGATGGCACTGGGCTGACAGATGGCACTGGGCTGACAGATGGCACTGGCACTGGGGCTGACAGATGGCACTGGGGCTGACAGATGGCACTGGGGCTAACAGTTGGCACTGGGGCTGACAGTTGGCACTGGGGCTGACTTACAGATCCTCTCTCTCCTCACACGCTGTCTCTGTGTGAGGAGGGAGAGACACGGCAATGGGAGATGATTTCATATGTTTACATTTGAGATCATCTCCCATTGGCAGCTGCGATCGCGCTGTGAACGGCCGCTTTGATTGGCCGTTCACGGGGATCTGTATTTGCCTGTCTCCAGGAGACACGGCGAATACAAAACTTCCGCGATGCGCGCCCCCGGCGGCGTGCATTGCGGAAGTAAACACAAGGCCGCCCAGGGACGGCCAGGCGAATGAACCCGCCTGCTCTACGGCCGTCATTCGGCTATAGGGCGGGCGGGAGGTGGTTAAAGACTGTTTTTTTTATTTTGAACATTTGACCAGCAGCAGAGGACTAGAAGCTCCTCCTACCACTGTTTCCTTGCAGACAGGCTAGGAAAGAGCTGGGTCATGTGACCAGGGCCGGTGCTACCACTAGGCAAACTAGGCAGCCGCCTAGGGCGCACTTCTGCCTGGGGTGCAAGGCCACTGGTATTACTACTCTCTTCTCTCTGTAGCAAGCAACTAATTCTCAGCATCAGCAGGCAGCCACCTTCGCACATAGTGTCAGAGGTGCAGCAGCGGCGGAGGACTGTGTTTGTGGCCCAAATCCCGAATGAATGAAAGCAAGCAAACATTCATCGATGGGCACTGGTAGGCTGCATTGATGAGCATTGGTAGGCTGCAGTGATGGGCGTTGGTAGGCTGCATTGATGAGTGCTGGTGAGGCTGCATTGATGGGCTCTGGTGAGGCTGCATTGATGGGTGCTTCAATAAAAAGGTGAGGTATACATGGGCATGGGAAAGGGGGTGGGGTCAGTGGTGGGGCCAGGGGGAGGGGCAGCAAAATGAGGTTTCGCCTAGGGTGTCAAAAATCCTTGCACCAGCCCTGCATGTGACAGCTGTATATCGATTAGGAAAAAGGTACTTATATTTTTTTTCAAGTCAAATAATTACAGTGCCATCATTCAATTACAGAAATAGAAGGGACGATGTCAATTAAACAGAGTGTGTTTAGTATTACTTTAAAATAACAAACCAAAACCTTTTCTTTCAGTTTTGGATTGCATTTTAACATATGAATATTTATGAAAAATGATCATTATAAAAAAACTATAGTGATAATATTTTCCCACCTCCATTTCATGTGTGGCCATCTTTATTACGTCTGCTTCCCTTTTGCTAGCAAATGCCAATTTGTTTGAGCCAAGTGTTTCTTTCTCAAACCCGTTCTTCCTTTGTTCAGCAGCTTTCATTCTGGACTTAAAAGGAAAAATACACTCTGAAATAAACCCAACACATGCACATGGCCCGAGCAGAATGTTTAGATCTTCTCTTTTAGAAAGGACTGTTAATGTAGCAATTCTAGGAAAATGGACACAATTTGGTTAGAGGTTTGAGCCTGTAGTATGTGACAGCTTCTGTGAATAATGTCTGCCTTCTGTGAATTACAGATAATAAAGTATTATTTAAGAACAATATACTTTATTCCAACACTGAATGCTTTTCCATCTCTGTTGATAGTTTCTATTGAGGAATTGTGTTAATACATCAAAAGCTTATAATATGTTATTATGCTAGTTTACCTGTGATTTATATTGTAATTGGAGTTTTATTTTTAAAAAGTCTGGCATCACGTAAAGTGATTGTAAAGGCAGAAGGTTCTATGCATTCTATGCATTAAGATAAAAAACTTTCTGTGTGCAGCAGCCCACCCCCCCCCCCCCCAATACTTACCTGAGCCCCTTCTAGATCCAGCAATGTTGTAGGAGTGTCTTGACTGACAGGAGCTCCCCTCCTCATTGGCTGATACAGCAGCATGGTGCCATTTGCTCCTTCTGCTGTCAAAGTCAGTCAGCCAATGAGAAGATAAAGGGGTGGGGGCAGGCCACGGCCCTGTAACTGAATGGACCCACAGAGCTATGATTTGGCTCAGGTGGCTTGCTATCGGGGCACTCAAAAGCAGGGAGGGGTCAGGAGCATCAATGAGGGACTCAAGAAGAGGCGGAACCAGGCTGCTCTGTGCAAAACCAACTGCACAGAGAAGGTAAGTATGACAAGTTTTTATCTTTAACTAAAAAAAAAAAAAAAGACTTTACAATCACTTTAATATTTTTCTCGCTCTCATGCTCAAACACACACCAGGGCATAGAAATTTCAGATAAAGGGAAATTAAAATATACTGTAACTATACATGGTCTTGGGACAATTTTATTTTAGTTGTTTTTCATTTTTAAATGTAGTTTTTTTCTGTTTTTACTTAACACCTTTGTGCCTGAGGGTAAAACAAATCTTAATGCCTAAGCATTAGTGCACATTTTGCTTTTTTTATCCTACCTAAAACACAATGACACTGAGTGCTCATGCACATGGACGTTTTAAAAAACTGGCTGCAAAGCTAGCTCCGACTCCTGGAAAAATCGGCGTTAAAAACGCGATTTTTACCGCGTTTTGCATTGGCGTTTTTGTGCGTTTTTTAGCGTTAGCGTTAAGTAGCGTTTTTAAAGAAACACATCTCTTGACTATAGCACTCAGAAAACAAAGAAAATATGTTGCGCGTTTTTGCACGTTTTTGCGCGTTTGTGCGCGTTTTTGCTCGTTTTCCCGCGATTCGCGTTTTTACAGCTCTAGCTCCGCGCCACGGAACGCACTGGTCCTGGGTTTTTTTTACAGCTTAAAAACGCCTATGCCATTTGCAGCTCAAAAAAGCCTAGGTGGGCATGAAGCCATAGACTAACATGGGCAGGCGTTTTTAAGCTGCAAAAAACGCTCAAAAAAGCGGCTGTAAAATCGTCCGTGTGCATGAGGCCTGATACTAACTGGGTAACTGTCAGGAACCATGAAACAGAGACAGAAAATGCAGTAAAAATTACCTTTTAATAAAGTGGTAAAAATGGTACAACTGGTAAACGTAGTCAAAACATAGCCAGGGTTCAGTAGCCAAATCGGGTAGTTAGAACAAGCCAGGAAATCATGCTTTTTCTACACATTTTTTATATATGTTCTTTAGCGCAGTATTTTTCTATCTTTCTACAGGAAATCAGGAAGCCAGAGATCAGCGGAGTCAGAGGCAGCAGACAGGATCAGGAACAATAAGGGACCTCAGCCAGGTTAGTCTTCAACTGGAACACAGCAGAGAGTCCCTAGATATGTTGACCAAGGCAAAGGCATTGAAGAAATTAACCAGGCATTTTAAATAGCCAGAAGGGGCTGGCTGTGAGCTTGCCTGATGAGCAGGAGATGTCAACAAGTGAACCACTGTGGAATGATGAGTACTGGCAATTAGATGACAGCTAAGCAACCTGAGCACAGAGAAGGAAAGGCTGCCCTTACACTAACTTACACTTGTGCCAGAGTGTGATAAGATATTACGTTTTTTTAATTGTATTTGTTTATGACACCTGGGTGGGTGTGGCAGAAAATTGGACATCATGCAGCCCTGAAGTCTGCAAAAAACATTGTTAAATGAAGATTTGTAAGGATCTCTGCATAGAGAAGATGGACCGAAGATGTTCCAAAGTTGACGAAGGATACCATACACTACTGAAGGTAAGTAAAAAACAAATGAAGTTCTGCTGTCTGATGAAGACACCCATAAAAAAAAAGTAAATCACATTAAAATAAATATTTTTCTCACTCTCATGCACAAACACACACCAGGGCATAGAAATTTCAGATAAAGGGAAATTAAAATATAACTATACAGTACATGGTCTTGGGACAATTTTATTTTAGTTGTTTTTAATTTTTAACCGCTTGCCAACCAGCCTCTGTCATTATACTGCGGCAGGTCAGCGCGATCCCGCGAGCCGTCATATCTATATGTTGGCTCGTGGGATCGGGATAACAGGCGTGCCGATGCTCATGGCTGACTGTCACAATGTCCGCCAGCCACGAGTAATCACGGGCACAAGAGGCAGAACAGGGATGTGTGTGCGTAAACACACACATCCCTGTTCTGTTCTGTGAGGCGTGACAGATTGTGAGTTCCTAATAGCTATAAACCACAATCTGTCCTCTAGGTCAGTCCCCCCCCCCCCCTACAGTTAGAAACACACACAGGGAGCACAGTTAACCCCTTGATCACCCCTTAGTGTTAACTCCTTTCCTGCCAGTGACATTTTACAGTAGTCAGTGCATTTTTAATGGCCAATGGTCCCAAAAATGAGTCAAAAGTGTCTGATGTGTACTCCATAATGTCGCAAGCCCGATAAAAATCGCAGATTGCGGCCATTGCTAGTAAAAAAAAATAATAATAATAAAAATGCTATAAATCTATCCCCTATTTTTTAGACGCTATAACTTTTGCACAAACCAATCAATATACGCTTATTGTGATTTTTTTTTTACCAAAAATATGTAGAAGAATACATATCGGCCTAAACTGAGAAAAAATTCGCTTTTTTTTTTTTTTTTAAATGGGGATATTTATTATAGAAAAAAGTACAAAATATTGTTTTTCTTTCAAAATTGGTGATCTTTTTTTGTTTATAGTGCAAAAAATAAAAACCGCAGAGGCAATCAAATACCACCAAACGAAAGCTCTATTTGTGGGAAAAAGGACCTCAATTTTGTTTGGGTGCGACCGTGCAATTGTCAATTAAAGTGACGCAGTGCCAAATTGCAAAAAGCACAATTTTGCAACTTTGACATGTGTTAGTGAAACTGTACATATCATCACAACTACTTTGTGCATCTAGGTGAATTATATCGAGTTTTTTTCCGGACAATTTGGACTTTCATTTGATGGTAAATGGTAATGGATATCTCCTTTTTACTATCTAGGAAAAACACCCACAAAATAGTAAAAAAATATTTTTAATATATTTTTAATATATTTAAAAAATATTTTTTTTAAATGTAACTCTATATTTCTTGCTACCACCATAACCTACCACCAAAAACAACCAAAAATAAACTCTCCTGCTCCTGACTATCCAAGTGATACCACATAAGTGTATGTATGTTGTTGTTTGTACCCGTAGTACAGCCCAGAAACAATAGTGCACATTTTGCTTTTTATCCTACATAAAATACAACGACACTGACACTAACATACATACAATCGGATTATTCGGCGGACTTAGTCGGGCAGACCAGAGTCCGCCGGACAATCTGCCCGTGTGTGGGCTCCGGCGGACTTTTTGTTCCCAAAAGTCCGGTGGACATGGGAATAAGTCTTGACTCAAAATTGTCCCCCTGACTTGGCAGTCCGGCGGACAATTCGCCCGTCTGTGTGCTAGTCCGCTGGACTTTTGAAATGAAATAACTTGTCCACACACGGAGTAAAGTCAGTTCATTTTGAACGTGGCTCCAGGTAGACAGGACTAGCGCAGGAAGTCAATGTTGCCACCTCCATCGGCGAGATTGACACCTTGCAAGCCCCGTCACCTGGTATGGTTTTAAAAGGGAACCCCTACGCCAACAAAAAAGCGTGGGGGTCCCCCCAAAGTCCATAGCAGGCCCTTATCCGAGCACACAGCCCGGTCGGTCAGGAAAGGGGGTGGGGATGAGCGAGTGCCCCCCTTCCTGAGCCGTACTAGGTGACATGCCCTCAACATGGGGGGATGCTTTGGGAAAGGGGGACCCTGCGCCCCCCCACCCCAAAGCACCTTATCCCCATGTTGATGAGGACAAGGGCCTCTTCTCGACAACCCTGGCCGTTGGTTGTTGGGGTCTGCGGGTGGGGGCTTATCAGAATCCGGGAGCCTCCTTTAATAAGGGGGCCCCCAGATCCCGGCCCCCTACCCTATGTGAATGAGTATGGGGTATAATGTACCCCTACCCATTCACCTGGGGAAAAAAGTGTTAATAAAAAAACACAACACAGGTTTTTAAAATACTTTATTGGACAGCTCCGGGGGTCTTCTTCCATCTTCGGGGGTCTTCTTACCGGACTCCTTCGCTATCTTCTGCTCTTTTACTAGCGGAGGAGCCTGGCTTTCTCCTTCGTCGCCGCCGCCGTCCGGGGGTCTTCTTCCGACTTCGGGGGTCTTCTTCCGACTTTGGGGGTCTTGTCCCGCTCTTCGGTTCTTCTTGCCGGGCCTCCGCTTTCTTCTTCCAGCTCTTTTACTAGCGTTGGCCCGGTCTTGTCGCCACCGCCTTCTGCTTCTTCTAAGCCCCCCACTCCGCAGACCCTGACAACCAACGGCCAGGGTTGTTGGGAAGAGGCCCTTTTCCTCATCAACATGGGGACAAGGTGCTTTGGGGTGGGGGGGCCGCAGGAAAAGTCCGGTCATGTGTGTGCATGTGTGGGCAGATCCGCTCATTCGGAAAGTCCGGCGAACCTCCGCTGTAAAGTCCGGCGGGTTGTGCTCTGGACTGAGTCCGCCGGATAATCTGATCGTGTGTATGCGGCATTACTGACACTAAAACAAATTTAAAAAGAAAATCCTGTCCAAAAAATACTGACTCTGGCTTTTACCCTGACCTTTGACCTTGACCCAAACACTAACCCTGGGGCTGACCTAGATTAAACCTTGATCTAGGCTTTTCTTTTATTATTAAAATTGTTTTCTACACATACTTTTAATTTCAATCTCTGTGTGGACAGAAAAAGATAGAATGTATCTGTCTCGTCCATTCACAGATACAGAAAACACGGTGGTGGACTTCACAATTAAACAGGGGCTATCACAGTGATCAGGTGACCCAGAATCTGATGTTCCTGGTCCCGATGGTTAGAATGGGGCCCGGGGCTCTCTGTGAGACCTCAGTCTCTGTGCTCCTAGCACAAAGTGAGATATGCAAATATGCGGCCCCATGTAAAAAAGCCCAGTCAAGTGGGTTCACATATTTGCGTACGGCTGGCGTGAAGTGGTTAGAATGATAATATTTTGTCATTGTTTTGTTATATTGTTATTAAATAAACATTTCATATAGAATAGGGGATCCCCAGAGACCCACCAGGGTAGTTAAAGAGACAGCACAGTAGACATGACCTGCTTTAATGCTCTGGAAGTCTGCATAAAACGTATAGGTAGCCATCTGATAAGCAATGAGTTATGCTCTGTCTAAAGCAAGCCATAAACTGATCGAATTTCAAACAGTGTGTTACCATCCCTACTCAACAGACGTCAATTGCTTGATCGACTTCTGTTGAAGGAGAATGTTGAAAATCATTTCTTGGTGACTGCAGCCACTGATAAGTGTATTCTGTCAGTTGCGGGTACCACTATTATAATACAATGTCCCAGCAGGGGGTGGGATTTTCAATCCACCTAGTTTCTGTGGCTGGAGGAATCTATGAGCAACAAACTCAGCAACAGATAACATTGATTTATCCTGATTTTTATATATGAAATCTACTATTTATAGGTCATTCTATCAAGCTCTCTGTAACAGACAAAAGCTGCATGATCTTGGGCAGTAGCACTCAATTTGACGATATGGTACTAGAAGTTTTTTTTTCACCATTGTTTTGGAAAACTAACATAACTAGCTCCCAAAATGTATGTGTAGGCAGGTACAGTCTATTTTCTCCACTGTAGGCGGTGCTCGACCGCAGCGACATTGCAGTTGGAGGGGAAGTCAAGAGGAGCATGGTTCCTCTGTGGTTTCGTGGGTCACTGGGGAAGCTATCTAATTGGATGCTGCCACCCCAGCCATCTTTCTTCAGGCAGAGCCTATTTAAGGCACTATCTCCAAGGCCTGGCGTGCATTCTGTGTGTGGGTAGCATAGGTACAGGTCTCCCATCTAACAGGGACAGTAATAGTGGTAGGGAGAGGTTCCTGACTAGTAGTGAAAGAGCGGGGACATACTATCCTTCCTGGAAGACGCCCCAATTTGGACGCAGACAGGCCAGGCTGCATTCTATCCCCCACCGAGACAGATGCTGTTGGAGCATCAGAGATCTGCTGCTACCCTGTTATATACAATATACTGTGAGTGCATCCGGCCTGGTTGTCTGCCCAGCAGTTAGATGTCTTTAATTGGACGATGGAATGGAAGTCATCAGAGTTTCACCTCATTTGCTAAGCTTTTTTTTTTATTCTAAATTTGTTTAATGAAATTCGACAAATGTGTTAATTTGGAAATATAGAAATTAACAAAAACACAAGCTACATATGATGTGCACACAAGCTACATATGGTGAGCACACAGGCTACATATGATGGGCACAGAGGCTGCATATGATGGGCACAAATGCTGCATATGATGATTACAGGCTGCATATGATGGGCACAGAAGCTACATATGATGGGCACAGAGGCTGCATCTAATGGGCACAGAGGCTGCATATGATGGGTACAGTGGCTGCATTTGATGGGTACAGTGGCTGCATTTGATGGGCAACAGTGGCTGCATTTTATGGGCACAGTATCTGCATTTTATGGGGCACAGTGGCTGCATTTTATGGGGCACAGTGGCTGCATTTGATGGGCACAGTGGGTACATTTTATGGGGCACAATGGCTACATTTTATGGGGCACAGTGGATGTATTTGATGAGGCACAGGGGCTGTATTTGATGGGGCACAGTGGTTGCATTTGATGGGCACAGTGGCTACATTTTATGGGGCACAGTGGCTGCATTTGATGAGCACAGTGGCTGCAATTGATGGGCACAGTGGCGTCATTTTATGGGGCACAGTGGCTGCATTTGATGGGCACAGTGAGGCTGCAATTGATGTCTTTTTCAGAATTTTTCAGTTTGTTTGCACCCCCCCAAAAATTTTAAGCCCCAGCCACCACTGCTTATCGTCCTTGCCTTTTAATGTATCCAGGAATGCTCTGCTTTATCTGTAGATTGTGTTTTCACCTTCAACTCTTTACAGTGGATTATTTCACGGGTCAGTTATTTTTACAATAAACGATTCATTTTTATGTGATAAGCAGAGACTAGTCAAACTTAAATTCTTCATTTAAAGTTTTCAGAATCTCTAATGCAAGGAATATCTGTATGGCTGTAACCAAATGATTCTAAAGGAATGTTGTGTTTATCTTGCGGGACTTCCTTTGTATTCTCAGTACAATTCCATATGAACCGGCTGTTTATATAAGTCTGTTTTCTAAAATATTGAAGAGAAGTAAAGAAAAGAAAATGCTTAGGGGAAGAATACTTTCAGAATTTATGTTCTGTCTGAAAGTATTTTAAGTATGCCACATTGCATACCAGCGTATATGAGGCTTAGAATTGCAATTGTGCTTCCTCATGTATTGCTTCGTATATACTAGAGACTTTACCACAACACTTTTAGAAACCATTATTCACCAAGTCCTTTCCCATTACTAAAATGGTTTCCTTTTTTGTAAATTCTTTATTTAATAAAATACGCAAATAGCACAATATATGCAAATAAAAACCTAAGCATAGGCAAAGAAAATGAGTTTTATTATGGTAAAATACGTGTGCAAGCCAATTAGTGCAATAAAGAATGCACAGCTGTGTTTACTCCTCTGATTCCCTGAGTTTGATTTACTAAAGGTAAATCAACTGTTTACTTTGCCAAGGGAATTGCACTTTGCAAGGGAATCCTTTCAAAAGCTTAGTAGACATGTGCACTTCTGAAAAAAAAAATAGTTTTTGTCTCATTCTGTTTTTTTTTTTTCTGTTTTTCGGGTCATTCGTTATGATTGCAATTCGTAAATTTGAAAATTCCGAAATTCGTAAATTCAAAAATCCAAAAAATATTAATGAAAATCCAAAAATTTGAAAGAATAACTAACTAACTAACTAATAATAACTATTACATTATAGGTATTGGAATTTCCTTTCAAATTTGGCTGTTAATGAACGTAACGAAGATGAATTTATCTGAAGTTACAAATTATCCAAAATAACAAATGCCGCATTCCAAACAAATGGAACGTCACAAATTAATAATAAATAATACATTTTAATAATTATTATTATTATAGTTATTTATTATTATTAATTTATCACGTTCCATTCGTTTAGATATGACATTTGTTATTTTGGATAATTTATGTTCACTAACAGCCAAATTTGAAAGAAAATTCCAATACCTAAAATTTAATGGTTAGTAATAGTTAAGTTATTAGTTCGTTTTAATTTCAGATTTTCTATTTTTTGGATTTTCTCATTTCTGAATTTTCGAATGTACGAATTTTCGAATTTACAAATATTCCAAAAAATTTGTTAAACGGGTTTTCGTCACTTTGTATATTTCCAAATTAACGAATTTGTCGAATTTCATTAAACAAATTCGGAACAAAACAAATTGCACATGTCTAAAGCTTAGCAAATGAGGTGAAACTCTAAATGACTTCCATTATCCAATTATATGTAAGCAAGGTTTTTTGTTTGTTTTTTTCCTTGCATTTGATTTTTTTTTGTTTTTGTTTTTCAAAATTAAACTTCACGACATGTACCAAGCTCGGCGGAACATTCCCTTGCAAACTGCACCGTCCCTTAAAGAGAAAGGCCTATTTGCCTTTAGTAAGTCAACTCCCTTAAGCCAAAATGGTATCAATGGAGATAGCATGACATTCACAGAAGGTGTAAAGGGAATGTGCCCAAGAATGATTATTAACTCAACAGAGAGGGGTGACAGCTGCCAAAAGTGGGTGAGATTAATACTTTACAAGCAAGCCTGAAGCATCCTATTCATTGTAATGTTTTTATTAATAAGAGGGCTAGATTGAAATGTCTGTTAGACAGTGGGGAAATATAGTGGGTACCTAGATTAAGGACAAAGGCTATGCTGGACAGTAGTCAGTAGATAGCATGGGTAGAAACGAAAAGAAGGAAGGAAGAAAGAAAGAAGGGGAAACAAATGGTAGGAGGGACTATGTTATGGGAATGAAAAGAGTTGGCACTGGAACCAAATGGGCCAGGTGAGGTAGAGGGGAAGGGTAAAAGGCAAGCATGATGTTTAAAGGCCTCAACTTACATTTCTACTGTTGGTTCTGCCATCATTTTTTTTATAGTTCTGACATTTGTGAGAGGTACCTTTGAAGTTACTGCAGAAGTTAGATCTTCAATAATTTTAGTTTTACTTATCCTGAAACCCCACATCGGTATCTTGAGTGGTTGTTAACACATTGCATGGATGCAAGTACAAGCTGCCTTAATAAAGTGTTTAAGTGCAGAGTACATACCGTATACACTTTTTTGGAATCATGCTATCATGCAATAGAAAAGGTTCATCTAATATGTGATATGATGGGTTCAGTATGTTTCTTCCATTTTACCAGGAATGGGACATCTTCTTCAGACTCTGCCTAAAAGTCACCTGAAAATGCTTGCACCCCGCTACAAAACATTTTTTGTGGCAGCTGAGACCATGTTACTAGATTTACAATGTAATGCTACTTCAAAATAGGATGCGCTCTAACAATCCAGGGAAGACCACTGTAAGACTAAAAGTGATTGTAAAGGCTGAAGATGTTTTACCCTAATGCATTTTCTGCATTATGGTAAAAAACATTATATTGATAGCTTCTCCCCCAGATACCTTGCTGCTGTTAATCAAATTCAGTGACAAGGGAGTAGGGGGTGTGGCCGAGACATACTGTGTATATCTACAGCTGTGGCCAAAAGTTTTGAGAATGATACAAATATTCATTTTCACAGTCTGTGAAAGTCTACTGCTTCAGTGTTTTTAGATCTTTTTGTCAGATGTTACAAGCATTTTTATGAGTGTCAATTGCTTTTATTGACAATTACATTAAGTTTATGCAGAGTCAATATTTGCAGTGTTGACCCTTCTTTTTCAACTTCTGGACAACATCTTGACTGTTGGCAGCCCATTCTTGCATAATCAATGCTTGGAGATTGTCAGAATTTGTGGGGTTTTTGTGTTCACCCTCATCTTGTGGATTGACCACAAGTTTTCATTGGGATTAAGGTCTGGAGAGTTTCCTGGTCATGGACCCAACATTTAGATGTTTTTTTCCCCAAGCCGCTTAGTTATCAATTTTGCCTTATGGCAAGGTGCTCCATCATGCTGGAAAAGGGTATTGTTCGTTACCAAACTGTTCTTGGATGGTTGGGAGAAGTTGCTCTCGGAGGATGTTTTTGTACTACTTTTTATTCATGGCTGTGTTCTTAGGCAAAATTGTGAGCCCACTCCCTTGGCTGAGAAGCAACCCCCCACATGAATGCTTTACTGTTTGCAACACACAGGACTTATGGTAGTGCTCACCTTTTCTTCTCTGGACAAGGTTTTTTCAGGATGCCCGAAGCAATCAGAAAGGGGATTCATCAGAGAAAATGACTTTACCCCAGTCCTCAGCAGCCCAATCCCTGTACCTTATGCAGAATATCAGTCTGTCCCTGATGTTTTTCCTGGAGAGAAGTGGCTTCTTTGCTGCCCTTCTTGACCCCAGGCCATCCTCCAAAAGTCTTCTCCTCACTGAGCGTGCAGATGCACTCACACCTGCCTGCTGCCATTCCTAAGCAAGCTCTGCACTGGTGGTGCCCAGATCCCGCAGCTGAATCAACTGTAGGAGACGGTTCTGGCGCTTGCTGGACTTGGGTACCTTAAAGCCTTCTTTAAAAATGCAGTGGAAATATTTTTTATGGGATTAAGTTCATTTTCATGGCAAAGAAGGGCTTTGCAATTAATTGCAATTCATCTGATCACTCGTCATAACATTCTGGAGTATATGCAATTTGGCACCATAAAAACCGAGGCAGTAGACTATGTGAAAATGTATATTTGTGCCATTCTCAAAATGTTTGGCAACGGCTGTATAGACACACACAGCCCAGCTCAGGATCAAGCCCGCATGTGTGACATCTATGGTGGCATGTGGAGGAGAGGCGGAGCCAGAAGCATCAGCGGAGGACTGGAGAAGAGGAGGATCAGGTCTGCTCTGTGCAAAACCATTGCACAAAGCAGGTAAGCATGACATGTTTGTTATTAAAAAAATTATCTTTACAATTACTTTAATGTTGAAAAGGATTGTATAAAACATCCAAATACATGGTCTTACAAAAATTAGAGGTTCATTAGTTGAAAAATGCAATATTTTATCAACTAGTTTTAAGTGGTAAAACACTTGCCACTCCATACTTCAGAGTTTATGGCCATCCACAAAAGCCAATCAGTATAACATCAGTAAACCCCCTGAAAATTGTGAAAGACCTTTGCATATATTTACCGACTGAGTGGTACCCAGTAGGAATAATATATCAATGCTCATGAAATGTTGTTCCACAGCTATGCCTCTTTTCTAAACACCATGTACAATGGCTTATATTGTTTGTACCAATTACACCCGATAACGTGCATTGACTCATAGCAATCTCATTTTATTTTCTTTCCTGAAATTAAAGAAAATATTATTTTAATTGGCTGCTGTGGGTCTCTGTGATTTGCTCTTTGGCTTATCAAAGACATCTGTAAACCTCGCTGAAGAAATTACATTAGTGGAGGCCAGCAGAGGATTGTAGACTACACCCCCTGGCCTTGATTTATTTTGGGGGAGAACAACAATGATCAGAGCAAAATATTCAACACGGAACCATTTACCAAATGAAAACTGTGGGTGTCTGGTGCAGTCTGCTGGTGCCCAAAAACATGAGAAATATGTATCTTTAATTACTACAAGACCGGGACTGTGTTTTTTCTAATGCCGCGTACACACGACCAGTTTTCCCATTGGAATAAACTCTGAAGGTTTTTCCGATGGAGTTCCTCTGAAACGGCACACCAAAAGTCACACCAAAGTCCGATCATCAAGAACGCAGTGACGTACAGCACGAGTGTTTCCATGTGTGTTTCATGCACTGCATGGGAATGTACTGCCCTCTGTAAAGCCTCATACACACGGTCGGACTTTGTACAAACTTTTCCGTGGACATTTGTACAAAGGGCGTGGTCCACAAGTTTGTATTGCATACACACGGTAGGACTTTTTGACAACAAACACGAACGTAATGACGTCACAACGTACTGACGCTGCTTCAAAAGAGGACGTTCAATGACTCCAGCGCCACCTTTGGTCAACTTCTGTATTGTAGTCTGATCTTTTGCATTGGTTCTGAGCATGCGTGTTTGTACCTTGTACAAAAGTCCGATGCTTTTGTGTACACACGGTCGGACTTTGCTCCATCGGACTTTTGTTGCCAGAAAGTTTGTCCGTTCGCACAGCCAACAAAAGTCCGATGAAAACAGAAAAAGTTTGTCCGATGGAGCGTACACACAGTCGGATGTTGCTCCAAAACAGCTAATTTGCATGTTTGTTGTCAAAAAGTCCGACCGTGTGTATGGGCCTTAAGAAGCACACGTGTTTGCAGCCCCCAAACTCCATCGTTCCACAGTACTAAATTTAATTTGGAATATATGTTAGCTAAAATATATTCTGTTACATTTCTTTGGTAAAAAGAATAAAAACGTAATGTATATTATTTAGTCTGTGTGAAAGTTACAGATCTATCTATCTATATATATATATATATATATATATATATATATATATATATATATATACACACACACACACAGTAATTCACAAAAGTGAGTAAACACCTCACATTTTTGTAATTATTTTATTATATCTTTTCATGTGACAACACTGAAAAAAGTTACACTTTGCTACAATGTAAAGTAGTGAGTGTACAGCTTGTATAACAGTATACATTTGCTGTCCCCTCAAAATAACTCAACACACAGCCATTAATGTCTAAACCACTGGCAATAAAAATGAGTACATCCCTAAGGGAAAATGTCCAAATTGGGCCCAAAGTGTCAATATTTTGTGTGGCCACCATCACTTTCCAGCACTGCCCTAACCCTCTTGGGCATGGATTTCACCAGAGCTTCACAGGTTGCCACTGGAGTCCTCTTCCACTCCTCCATGATGACATCATGGAGCTGATGGATGTTAGAGACCTTCTCCACCTTCCATTTGAAGATGCCCCACAGACCCTCAATAGGTTTTTGGCCTGGAGCCATGCTTGGCCAGTCCATCACCTTTACGCTCAGCTTCTTTAGCAAGGCAGTGGTCATCTTGGAGGTGTGCTGGGGTCGTTATGTTGGAATACTGCCCTGTTGCCCAGTATCCGAAGGGAGGGGATCATGCTCTGCTTCAGTATGTCACAGTACATGTTGGCATTCATGGTTCCCTCAATGAACTGTAGCTGCCCAATGCTGGCAGCACTCATGCTTCTATTTCCCAAAGACAACCTCTGGATATGCTGCTGAGGACATGCACTTTTTCATGTAGAGCAACCATTCTTTTTTTCAGATCCACAGAGTTCTTTGCCATGTTAAACTTCCAGTGACCAATATGAGAGAGTAAGAGCGATAACACCAAATTTAACACACCTGCTTCCCGTTCACACCTGAGACCTTGTAAAACTAACAAGTCACATGACACAAAGGGGGGGAGGGGTAGCTAATTGGGCCCAATTTTGACATTTTCTCTTAGGGGTGTACTCCCTTTTGTTGCCAGCAGTTTAGACATTAATGGCTGTGTGTTGAGTTATTTTGAGGGGACAGCAAATTTACACTGTTATACAAGCTGTACACTCACTACTTTACATTGTAGCAAAGGGTAATTTCTTCAGTGTTGTCACATGAAAAGATATAATAAAATATTTACAAAAATGTGAGGGATGTACTCACTTTTGTGAGATACTGCATCTATATTTTATCAACCCCGATGTACTGACTGCCTACCTCACATCTTGACATCCTAAAAGGCCAGGACAGTACAAATACTCACAATTACCCATTTTTGAAAAGTAGACAGTCAAAGGTATTTAAAGGGGTTGTAAACCTTTTGGTTATTTCACCTTATATCCCATGCATTAAGGTCAAAAAACATCTGATGGTTACAGGCCCCCCAGCCCCCTGGTTTACTTACCTGAGCCCTCGAAAGTCCTGTGTCGATAACGCGCTGGCTTCTTGGCTCTTCGTTGGATAGATTGATAGCAGCACAGCCATTGGCTTGCGCTGTTGTCAATCAATCCCAAATGACACGGCTGCCCGGAGGCGGGACCGAGACATACACTCTGTGTCTATTGATGTAGAGTGTACGAGACAGGAGTGCACCCGCAAGGTAACCCCCTTGGAAGAGAGCTTCCCAAGGGGCTTATCTATTGCAGGGAGGAGCCAAGACAGCTGCTGTGGGACCCCATAACAGCAGGATCATGGCCACTCTCTGCAAAACGAACTGCACAGTGGAGGGAAGTATAACATGTTTGTTATTTATAAAAAAAAAACAAAAAACAACCTATACAACCACTTTACCCACTTGAGATCCGCGCTATAGTCAAATGATGGCTACAGTGCGGATCTCGAATTCCGGGACTACGTCTATTGACGTCGTCCCCTTTAAGAGCTCCCCGCCTGCTCCTGGGAGCGCGCATCGGGGAAAACCTGTGTTGGCTGTGTCCCCTGGACACAGCCAATCGCTGTAAACGGCCAATCACAGCGGCCGTTTACAGCGCGATCGCCGCCTCCAATGGGTGATGATCTCAAATGTAAACAAATGAGATCATCACGCATTGCCGAATCTGTCTCCTCACACAGCGATAGCGTGTGAGGAGGGAGATACTGTGAGTTGATAAAAAAAAGTCTTTTGTGCCATCTGTGCCCATATCTACCCTGCCAGTGCCCAGATCTACCCTGCCAGTGCCCAGATCTACCCTGCCAGTGCCCAGATCTACCCCGCAAGTGCCCATCTCTACGCCACCTGTGCCCACCTGTGCCCACCTGTGCCATCTGTGACCCATCTGTGCACCATCTGTGCACTGCCAATGCCCATCTGTGCACCGCCAGTGCCCGCCAGTGCCCATCTGTGCACCGCCAGTGCCTGCCAGTGCCAATCGGTGCCCATCTGTACCAATCGGTGCCCATCTGTGCCGCCTCAGCAGTGCCCATCTGTGCCGCCTCAGCAGTGCCCATTTTTGCCCATCTGCTGCCTCATCAGTGCACATCTGCAATAAATCTGCACATCTGTGCAATAAATCAGTGCACATCTGTGCCGACCCATCAGTGCCCATCTGCCGACTCAGCAGTGCCCATCTGTGCCCATCTGCCGCCTCATCAGTGCACATCTGTGCAATAAATCTGCACATCTGTGCAATAAATCAGTGCACATCTGTGCCGACTCAGCAGTGCTCATCTGTGCCGACTCAGCAGTGCCCATCTGCCGCCTCAGCAGTGCCCATCTGTGCCCATCTGCCGCCTCATCAGTGCACATCTGTGCAAAAAATCTGCACATCTGTGCAATAAATCAGTGCACATCTGTGCCGACCCATCAGTGCCCATTTGTGCCCCCTCAACAGCGCCCATCTGTGCCACCTCAAAAGCGCCCATCTGTGCCACCTCAAAAGCGCCCATCTGTGCCACCTCAAAAGCGCCCATCTGTATAATCAGTGCACATCTGTGCCGACTCATCAGTGCACATCTGTGCCGACTCATCAGTGCACATCTGTGCCGACTCATCAGTGCCCATCTGTGCCACCTCTGTGCTGCTTCAACAGTACACATCTGTGCCACCTCATCAGTGCACATCTGTGCCACCTCATCAGTGCCCATCAGTGCAGGCTTAACCAGCACTAAACGAGTCTTTTCCGCGGAGGAGGCGTACCAAATTATTTCCACGGCCGACGAGAGCAACGGGGAGCTCTCCTCTTCAGATTCCTTTTCAGATTCGGATTCTGAAGCCGACATAAATTATGAGCCAGTCCTCAGCAGTGAAACACTGACTGAATCCGAGGAGGAAGATATCCGGCCCATCAAACGAAGGCGTTATAGTGAGGCAGTGCCGTCCACCAGCACTGCAGTGCCGTCCACCAGCACCGCAGTGCCCCGGCAAGAAAGGCCAAATACCAGTGGGGTGTCATCTCAGCCCCAAAGGGTTAGGAGCCATGCCAGCCTTCCCTATGCCCTTCAGAACCCCTTGTGGCTTCCTCCTAATTCAGGAGAGGCCAATGTTCCCCCTTTCACTGCCCAGCCAGGAGTCCAGGTGGACACGGAGAATTTTACCCCAATAGATTTTTTTAATTTTATTTTTACGGAGGATATGTTGTCGTCAATTGTGGCCCAGTGCAACCTGTATGCACAATTTATTTTGCAAAATCCGACCTCTTGTTATGCCCGTCCCTACGAATGGAGAGACCTAATGGTGGAGGAGTTCAAGGTTTTTTTAGGCCTCACATTTAATATGGGACTCAACAAAAAAAATCTATTGCGTACCTATTGGTCAACCCACCCCCTCCACCACTCACCGCTCTTCTCCGCGGTAATGCCCAGAACCAGGTATCAGATGATCCCGAGGTTCTTACATTTCAGCGAAAATTCCCAGTGCCTTCCACGAAATGATCCAAATTACGACAGGCTTTACAAAATTCGACCAATACTTAATTATTTTTCAGAAACATTCCCCAAATTGTTTACCCCGGACCAACACATATGTGTGGATGAGTCCCTTATTAAATTTAGCGGCAGGCTTAGAATGAAGCAATTTATGCCCAGCAAAAGGGCCCGCTATGGGGTGAAGGTCTACAAATTATGCGACCGAGCCACAGGGTACACATATTCATTCATAGTGTACGAAGGGAAGGACACCCAGCTGCAGCCCCCTAATTGTCCGGACTACTTGGGATCCAGCGGAAAAGTTGTTTGGGACCTCATATACCCCCTATTGGATAAAGGCTACCACCTGTATGTAGATAACTTCTACACATCTCTGCCCCTGTTCCACAACCTTCACCGGAAGAAGACGCCAGCATGTGGCACCGTAAAAAGGAATCGGAAGGGCTTTCCTCAAAGTCTTGTGAATAAGAAGCTGCGAAAAGGAGAAACCGCAAGTCTGAGAAACAAGGAGGTTCTGGCAGTGAAGTGGAGGGACAGAAGGGATGTGTATATGTTGTCTTCTATCCACAATGATACCTTCGTGGAAATCCCCAGAAGGAATGGCCCCGTAAAGAATCCCAAATGCATTTACGAATACAATTTGTTCATGGGGGAGTCGACTTCAACGACCAAATGATGGAACCATATCTTGTCACAAGACGGACATACCATTGGTACAAAAAAGTAGCAATTTATTTTTTTCAATTGGCCATTTACAATTCCTTTGTAATTTACCGCAACTCCACCCAAAACCCCAAACGTTTCTTTGGCTACCAGGAGGAAGTTTTCACTGCCCTTATTTTCCCAAACGGCCCACCAGAAAATATCCGATCAGATGTTATTAGTCGACTCTCCGAGCGCCACTTTCCCGATAAAATCCCTCCCAAACCAACAGGCCAAAGACGTCAAAAAAGATGTAAGGTGTGTACCAGAGCAGGAGTCAGAAGAGACACATCTTATTATTAACCAGGCCTCTGCATAGGCGACTGTTTTCGGCGTTACCATACTTCAATAAATTTTTAGTGAAGCATGGTAAACATAATCCTCAGTTCCTGCCTTCATACACCTTCACACCCCTTATGCCACTGCCTGCTCTGTAACTGACCCTGGCTTGTTATTTGACCACTCTTATGCCTGCCGATTCTGTACATACTGCTGCCTGATATGGAACTGACCCTGGACTGTTATTCGACCATGCTTCTGCCTAACGATTCTGTACATACCTCTGCCTGATCTGGAACTGACCCTGGACTGTTATTCGACCATGCTTCTGCCTAACGATTCTGTACATATCTCTGCCTGATCTGGAACTGACCTTGGACTGTTTGACCACGATATTTGCCTGCCTCTTGGACTGATCTTGTATTCTGCAACTGGACTAGTGGGATTCAACACGGGGTCTCACATATGTGAGGGGCTCCAGTATAGTTTTTCTGGAAGAAGAAAACAATTTTCTTTGTTTTCTTATTCCTAGATTAGGGTCTGGAGACTCAGAGGCTTCAAAGAGATTTGGGAGGGAGAAGCCTCTACCCCTATCCCCATTCTGTCCTGAACGAGGCTCTACTTCTGTCTGCTGCCTGTAGGACTTACTGCCGTCATGCCGCACTGACCACACCACAAGGACCTGCCTACTACCAGGACCAATGTTTTTGGCACTGCTGACATCTCTGCACTGACCCTGGAATGTAATATGGACAGTATCCCTGCCTGCTGCCTGAAAAACTGTGTTCGCTGTTGCTGACCAAGTCCCTGCCTGCTGCCTGGACCAGTGATATCCTCCTGTGGACAACTGCGCTTCTAAAACCACAGGTAATCTTTTCTTTACCCTTTGCTCAGCATAATGTATTTGGGGGTGTAATTCTTGGTACGTGCAGGCTATGTGTCCCTGGAACGCCAACGGTGTTTCTTGCATGTTGCGCCTCTGTATGTGGCCAGGCTGTGTAAACGTCTCACACATGTGGTATTGCCATACTCAGGAGGAGTAGTAGAATGTATTTTGGGGTGTTATTTTTGCTATGTAAATGCTATGCGTTGGAAATATCTTATAAACGGACAACTTTGTGTAAAAAAAAAATGCGTTTTCATTTTTTTCCACATTTTCCGAAAACTTCTGGAAAAAAATGAACCATTGAAAAGACTCATTATGCCTCATAGATTATACGTTGGGGTGTTAGCTTTCCAAAATAGGGTCATTTTCTGGACGTTTCCATTGCCCTGGTGTTCCAGGGCCTTCAAAACTGTAATAGGTGGTTGAGAAATGAAATGTGTAATTTATTCTCCTAGAATGCCTGAAGGTGCGACTTCAAAATTAGGCCTCTGTATGTGGTCAGGCTGTGTAAAAGTCTCACACATGTGGTATCGTTATACTCAGGAGGAGTAGGCGAATGTATTTTGGGGTGCTATTTTTGCTATGTAAATGCTATGCGTTGGAAATATCTTAGAAACTGACAACTTTGTGTAAAAAAAAATGCGTTTTCATTTTTTTCCACATTTTCCGAAAACTTCTGGAAAAAAATGAACCATTGAAAAGACTCATTATGCCTCATAGATTATATGTTTGGGTGTTAGCTTTCCAAAATGGGGTCATTTTCTGGACGTTTCCATTGCCCTGGTGTTCCAGGGCCTTCAAAACTGTAATAGGTGGTTGAGAAATGAAATGTGTAATTTATGCTCCTAGAATGCCTGAAGGTGCTACTTCAAAATTAGGCCTCTGTATGTAGTCAGGCTGTGTAAAAGTCTCACACATGTGGTATCGTTATACTCAGGAGGAGTAGGAGTATGTATTTTGGGGTGTTATTTGTGGTATGCACATTCCGTGTGGGAGAAATAAGCTATTACAATGAAAATTTTGTGAAAAAAAAAAAAATCGTAATTTTGCAAAGAATTGTGGGAAAAAATTACAACTTAAAATAACTCACCATGCCTTTTACTAAATACATTGGAATGTCTACTTTCCAAAAAGGGGTCATTTGGGGGGCATTTGTACTTTCCTGGTTTGTTAGGGTCTCAAGAATGGAAATAGGCCTTAGTACATCAGATGTGATCTTTTTTTGCAAATCTTTACCATTTGCACCATAGCTTGTAGACTCTATAAATTTCACACAGATCATATAATATGCAATAATTTGGGTTATTTTTACCAAAGATGTGTAGTAGTATAAATTGTGGCCAAAATTTATGAAGAAAAATTGCTAATTTGCTAAATTTTGTCACAGAAACGAAGAAAAATTCATTTTTTTTCAAAATTTTTTTCATTTATAGCGCCGAAAATAAAAAACCGAGAGGTGATCAAATACCACCAAAAGAAAGCTCTATTGGTATGAAGAAAAGTACAAAAAAATCATTTGGTTACAGTGTTGCATGACTGAGTAATTGTCATTCAAAATGTGAGAGCACTGAAAGCTGAAAATTGGTCTGGGACTGAGGGGGGTTTAAGTGCCCAGTAAGCAAGTGGTTAAATAAGAGGCATGTGACATCATCACATAACCAGAAGTCCGCGGGAAGCCATTTTCTTACAGGCTGGAATTTATATTTTTAAACTGCAACTGTGACATTATTAATGCGAGTGTCATACTATTTTAAAATAGAAGATGGTTTCACTGTTTTTGCTTCTAATCCCTGTACTAGTTACATGGATAGGCATTATTAAACGAGAGCCAAGCTCTGGATTATTGATGGTGATTGGAATAGATTTAAGATTGAGGATTACACAAGAGCAGATTTTTGTGGAACCTTTGTGTTGATGTGCATCTGGATCCCTCTTTGGTTAGGTCACAGGTATCTGGAAAGCCTGCATTTGTATTTTCTGGTAAAGGCTCTTCCAGCTATCTTCAGGATACTTAAATTCTGAGGCACTTATGTTGGTGGATGTGGTCACACTTTCTTCACTTTTCTACTTTGGAAACATATTTCTCACATTTGGACTTTAATTTTCAAACATTTTATAATATATGCATCTCTAAGCGCTGGTTCACACCACAACAACCTCACTCCAGATCTGTTCCGGATGCATTTCTGCATGCATGTTTTTAACGTATTCCGGTACATTTTTGGTGCATTACAGATGCTTTTTTCCCCAGGTTTTTTTTTTTCACTGTACTGGGGTCCAGTGTGTTTTTTTTTATACGTTTTCATGCATTCTGATGAGTGATGTATTTAATGTGTTCCATTATAGTTCAGTGCAGGAAAAATGCAGCCCGTTCTACTGTTTTTCTGGAACTGGCATGGCCTGGAACTGACAGCACTGGTGTGAACTACACCATTGAAAACCACATAACCTACTTTCCATTTTTTTTCTGCATCAAAAACACAACACACTGGACTGCATGCGGTGTGAACTGGCCCCAAGATCAAGCTCCTCTTAATTAAGTCACTTTATTTTTATCTGAAGTATTGGCATTAGCCATATAATAATATGAGGTCAAACCTAAACACTTTCAATTTGTATGCAATTAGGCAGACTCTTGCACTACATAGCTGAAGGTAAATCTAAAGGAAAGCGAACAACAAAAGTTGTATACAGTGAGGGCAAAAAATATTTTATCTCCTGCTGATTTTGTACGTTTGCGCACTGACAAAGAAATTATCAGTCTAGAATTTTAATGGTAGGTTTATTTTAACAGAGACAGACAGAACAAAAATATCCAGAAAAACACATTTCAAAAAAGTTATAAATTGATTTGCATTTTAATGAGCGAAATGGTTATTTGACCCTTTTCGCAAAACATGACTTAGTACTTTGTGGCAAAACCCTTGTTGGCAATCACAGAGATCAGACATTTCTTGTAGTTGGCCACCAGGTTTGCACACATCTCTGTAGGTATTTTGTCCCATTCCGCTTTACAGATCCTCTCCAAGGCATTAAAGTGGAAGTAAACCCATGGATTTAAACAGTTAAAAAAAAAAAAAAAAAAAAAAGAGGCATGTTGGGAATGCCAACTGCACATTGGTTTGATAGTTTGGCTGAGAGCACAGCCATTCAGTGGCTGGTGTCATAACGAATCACATGTGCAGCACCATAGCAGTTGAAGATTAAACAGAGGCAAAGATGGCAGCTTCCTTGGCTGAAAACGATAGGGGAGTTTACTTCCACTTTAAGGTTTCGAGGCTGACATTTGGCAACTAACCTTCAGCTCCCTCCACATATTTTCAATGGGATCAAGGTCAGGAGGCTGTCTAGGCCACCCCAGGACCTTAATGCGCTTTTTCTTGAGCCTCTCCTTAGTCATCTTGGCAATGTGTTTTGGGTCATTGTCATGCTGGAATACCCATCTACAACCCATTTTCAATGCCCTGGCTGAGGGAAGATTGGATGGTACATGGCCCCATCCATCGTCCCTTTGATGCAGTGAAGTTGTCCTGTCCCCTTACCAGAAAAACACCTCCAAAGCATAACGTTTCCACCTCCATGTTGGACGGTGGGGATGGTGTTCTTGGGATCATAGGCAGCATTCCTCCTCCAAACACTGAGTTGATGCCAAAGAGCTTTATTTTGGTCTCATCTAACCACAACACTCACCCAGTTCTCCTCTGAATCATTGATGTTCATTAGAAACTTCAGATGGGCCTGTACATGTGCTTTCTTGAACAGGGGGACCTTGCAGGCACTGCAGGATTTCAGTTCTTCATGGCGTAGTGTGTTACTAATTGTTTTCTTGGCGTCTATGGTCCCAGCTGGCTTCAGATCATTGACAAAATTCTCCCGTGTAGTTATGGGCTGATTCCTCACTGTTCTCATGATCACTGAAACTCCACGAGTAAGTTGTTGCTTGGAGCCCCAGACCAAGGAAGAATGAGTTATTTTGTGTTTCTTCCATTTGCAAATAATTGCACCAACTTGTCACCCTCTCACCAAGCTGCTTGGTGATGGTCTTGTAGCCCCTTCCAGCCTTGTGTAGTTCTACAATCTTGTCCCTGACATCCTTGGACAACGCTTTGATCTTGGCCATGGTGGAGAGATTGGAATCTAATTGATTGCTTCTGTAGACAGGTGATTTTATACAGGTAACGAGCTGAGATTAGGAGCACTCCCTTTAAGAGTGCTTCTAATCACAGCTTTTTACCTTATAGAAAACACCTGGGAACCAGAAATCTTGCTGATTGATAGGGGATCAAATACTTATTTCACTCATTAAAATGCAAATCAAATTAGAACTTTTTTAAAATGCATTTTTCTGGATATTTTTGTTGCCATCAGGTCTCACTGTTAAAATAAACCTACCATAAAAATTATAGACTGATCATTTTTTTGTCAGTGGCTAACAAAATCAGCAGGGAAGCAAATACTTTTTTCCCCTCACTGTAGTGTGTATCCAGCTTAAGTAATAGTTGTAAACAGCAATTTAATTCTATCTTGCCCTGTAGAAAAAATAGGAAGTGGAAGATAACCTCTCTAAAGTGAGGAGTTTGAATTGAAAGTCCTTTAAAAACGTTGGTATATTTTTTGTACTTGCTTCGTGTAATAAAAAAAAAAAAAACTTAAAAGCAGAGTTCCACCCACTTTTGAGAGATGGTCTTAAAACGAAAGACCGCCCCTTGTTTTTTTAGATTAAACTTTTCTTACTTCTTCCAACGTACCTTTTTATGAAGTACAGCCAATCCATCCGGTCCACAGCGCAGCACGTCATATCCTTTTTGTGCAGCCAGGCCCCCTGCTGTCTTCTTGGACCCGTGTGTGTCCCAGAAGACAGCTGGCCATTCACAAAGCACCGTACAACTCGCATATGTGCAGTAGGAAACGGGCAGTGAAGCCGCAAGGCTCCACTGCCGGTTTCCCTTAGTTAGAATGGCGGCGCCTGCACCCGATCCGATGGATGGATGGATGGAACGGACTCGGGGGGGGGGGGGGTCGACATCGTGGGCTCCCTGGACATCCAAGTGTCCTTATTAAAAGTCAGCAGCTATAGTGTTTGTAGCTGCTGACTTAAAAAAAAAAAAAATTGGGGGTGGAACAGCACTTTAAGTTTCTGAGGAGAAGAGATCACATTATCTTAGACAGAAGACTTGGAATCAGGGCCATCAAGCTCTTTTCACGACTTAGTGTTTTATTCAAAATCAAAATCTGTCGGTTTATAATTTTCATATATTTATCGGGCAGTCATTAGTCCCACACAGTGACAAACATATTACAATTTTCTCTAGAAAGGTTTCACTTTCCTGTTTAATTACAATGGACAATACTGTATAATGAATGTAAATTTTCTGCCAAAATAGTTCTCTATGTACAGAAGGTTTAGCATTTCAAGTCACGTTTTATTGTAGTTGTGTGATCTACTACTGGGGAGATTTCCCCTTTTTTCCTATATCAATTACCACGCACATAATCCCCCAGTGGAAACAGACAATAACCTGAATAGGCTGTAATCTTTCCTCCACTCCTTCCCAAAAGAGCTCTGACAAGAGTTAATTTTTATCAAATTTTTTTTTATGTTGGTCTTTACATCTAAAGAAACATGAAATTGTAAATTTTTCATGAAATTGGCACTTGATTTTGTTTTTTCTTTTTATTTAAGGCCATTTAAATAAAAAAAATTGCCTCAGACCTTTTTATTATTTAGTGGTCACAAACTCATAATTGCATATAAAAAGATATTAAAAACACAGCAAAAACAAAATGTGTACTATATTGCAAAATGAATATAATTTATTATCCATGAAAATCCATACAAATTATAGTCACACTTAATCAGTATAAAAATAAAACTAGCATTTCTCTCCCTCTTCTAGTTCTGGCAAGAATATTAAATATACAAATAAGTTATAGCTTAAATATCCTTCGTAAATACACAGTCTTTGTCAATTGGTTTATTTTACAACCAGTCAAATGTCCTTCCAACAAGCTGAAAGAATTTTTTGTTGGGCTCATGGAAGTATTCGCGTAATTTTTCCAGCAGGAAAGAGTTTATACGTGGGTGGGCCCTCCCTTTGGACTCGTGTAAGCAACGTTCCCGACCACTGCCACGTAAACAGTAAAACCCTTTTGTCCTATTGAAGTAAAAGTTTGATGCATTTATTTGGGGAGAAAGATTCAGAAACGTCTCTACTTTTTGTATTTCCGGAAAGGGATTTCTAATTAGATAATCTCCATCAACTATGTGAATATTGTGAAGTGGGAAGTAGGTTAACCAGTTTTCCATGAAACTATAATACAGGCTCCGGTTTATTGCTTTGTAGTCCGTGTTGAGCTCACTATTCCTCAAAAGAAGGTCTTCCACCGGTGGATAGGATTTATTTTTCTGCAGGTGGTTGTAAAAAACTTGAGTGTAGTCTGATAAAACTCGTTCGATAGGGTCTCTTAGGATAAGAAGAAGTTTTATTGTGCTGTTCATGTTGTAAATGCGTTCTGGGACTTTAAGTGATGTAAAGTATGCAGGGGTTTTCTCTACTGTGAGCTGATGGGGGTAAGAAAATGGCATTTGGCCGACATACCATTGTAAACCTTTTTTATATTGATCTTCCCAGTCAAAAAAATGGATTTCGCTCTCAGCCGATGAAATATCAGGATGAAGGCTAAGCATTTCTAGCAAGGCCCTTGTTCCACCTTTACGTACCCCAATAATAATAGTATGTGGTAGATGCTGCTGGGTACTATTAGGGTGAATGGTAATCCTCCGTTCATTTATGGGAGATGGTGATGCATAGGCCTTTTCATTTGAAGTTGGGTAAGACGTAACCAGGTTAGGCTGGCTGAAGATGAGGCACATTCCAAGGAATATTGACGCCATGACATCCAAAACTTGATTCATTTACCAGGATAGTGCTCCATAGGTCAGTTCTTTCAGAACTGGTGTCCGTCTTTTGTCAATTCTTTATATACGCCCCTGAAAATGAAATTAATATTTTTATTAGATACCATAAGAGTATTTTTAAGACAACATTAAAATGCCCATGTAGTGTAAAGAAACAGGTTGGGTTTAGCCCCCCCCCCCCCCCCCGGCAGCTTATAGATTTCTTAAATTCCATTCATTCCAAAATGATTTATCAATATATCAAGCTGTTTTAAAGGACAAAATTAAGTCAACTAACCAGTTTGCCTGTTGCACAGCATGAATACATCTGATATTGTAGCCAATGTTAGGTTACCAGTGGTGTCAAAATCATTATGCAAAATCTTAGGACTATTAGAAAGATATTTCAATTTACTTTAGTTACACGCCATTTACTGACATATCCCTATGTAGTATGCCATTGTGTAACCCCCTAATGTTTTCATTAAGTTAAGCATGTGCTAACTGGGGTTGGTGCTCTGTAATTTATTCTCTAAGCAGCTGTTTCCAAGATTTACCAGAAGTAGTATGTTAAGGTGGAAAAATCAATAAAACCTTTCCCTCCTGTTTAAGAATTAGTCTGACTTCTTAAAACCCAGGACCATAAAATAGTTTGATACATTACAATCTACACAACCATCTGATTTATTGCTTGTCTACTTCTATATTATTTAGCCTTGGGTAGGGATGACAGACATAAGTCAGTGGAACAAGCAAGCATTATCTCAAAAAATAAAATCATATACACATACACTACTGTATTCCAAAAGTGCCTATATTTACATAGTCTGCAGATGTGCCCTGCTGTTGGCCTAATCTCAGTGCAGCATCTGCCTCTAGATAAAATGATGTTACCCGATACTAAAATCAATCAACAATTAACTAATGCGTTAAACATTCCACTTCAGTGTCAAGATAATTCCCAGATCTACCTTAGTCCATATTTTAACCACTCTATGCATCTAAAGTGTTTTGGTGTCCCTAAGATACCAAAACTGATTGGATCTTCACTTGAACACCCTACAATGTACTTACCATTAGCTATTATTGTTTAAAGCACAGGTTGGAAAGTATTACAGAACACCACATTAAAACTCTGACAACTGGTAATGATGTTCAGTTTTACATTTTGAATCATGTATTTTAGCAAGCTGTGTTCTAATTAGCAACCTTTAAGTCAATAGTTACTCTCAGTGTCCTGTCCTCATAATATTGATGGTAAACTGTAGTAAATCTGGGCTATGTCAGGTATCCTGTATTTTTTTACTCCACTAACTCTTGATCAGGGTCTATTGACAGGAAGTATGCTTTTGGCAAAATACTTCGAATTCCTTCAAGGTTCAAGACATTGGAAAAGCATTTACAGAACATTTAGTTTGACCTGCCAGATAAACAGACAAGGGGTCCACCAATACTTTTCAACAGGAAAATTGTTTTCATAAGAATGGTTTAACCACTTCATCACTCTAACTCAGCAACTTTGAGCCTGTTTATTTGGTAATAATGTCATTACACAGCAATTTCATGTATATATATATATATGTATATATGTATATATATATGTATATATATATGTATGTATGTATGTATGTATGTATGTATGTATGTATGTGTATATATATATATATATATATATATATATATATATATATATATATATATATATATATATATATATATATATATATATATATATATATATATATATATATATATATATATATATATTACACACATATACACACACACACACACCACACTCACACACTCCATTTATTGGCATATAACACTCACTTTTTCACCATGAAAATTGGGTGCGAATAGCGTGTGCGTGTTATATGCCAATACAAAAATTTTTAGTTTTTTCCTGAAACTTCCCTCTTAAAATGAATGTGCGTGTTATATGCCGATAAATTATATATATATATATATATATATATATATATTTATTATTTTTTTGATCTTGTCTTGTAAAATGCTTTTTTTAATGCAATCAACGGACAAAAAAATAAAAAATTTAACAAACTATAAAAAGAAAGACGTTTTACTTTGATCAATGTTAGTTTAAAAGAAAGCATTGCAAAGTGGTTTACAAATCACATTTTTTTAATGCAGCACAAAAAACAAAATTAACAAACAAAACTCACAAAAATAAAAGAAAGTTTAATTAACGGTTATAAAACAAAAACAAAGTAGTAAAATACTAGCTTAGAGGAGAAGAGGAAGAAGTAGTTAAAGTGATTGTAAAGCTTTACATGTCTTGTTCAATAAAATAATGAACATGCCATTTACCTGCTCTGTGCAATGGTTTTGCACAGAGCAGACCTTAGCCTTCCCTTATGGGATCCCTTGACAGTGCTCCTGGCTCCTCCTCCGCCGAGTGCCCTTTAGGAAGCTGCTTTCTGTGTGACAAGATATTAAAAATATAGAAAGAGACAATTTCCCCAACAGTAGGACAGAGTATTTTTTTTCTAAAAACAAGGCTTGCTTAGATGGGGTAGCTGTTAGGGTTGGTAAAGTTAATAAATAGGTATTCAGTTAATATATTTACACACACACACACACACACACACACACTTTTTATACTATAAACATTTAATACATTCTTGACTAAGAATTTCCAGGAGCAGTGTAGGTTAGTTAAAAAGAAAGACATTCAGCTGAAGCTATGCTGGACAACAGGCATTTCACAACAGTGTGCATTAGGGAAACTGTACAACTCTGAAAAGGAGCCTAGAGCTCCACCTGCTGACTGAATAAAACAGCCTATATGCAATATTTCATATTTAATTGAATGATGTTTTTTTAAATATTTAGACCTATGATGAATATGGTGAAAACCATAATACATTTTTAAAATAGTTTTTTGGAAAACCTTTTTAACCACTTAAGCCCCGGACCAATTTGCAGCCAAAGGACCAGGCCCCTTTTTGCGATTCAGCACTGCTTCGCTTCAACTGACAAGTGCGCGGTCGTGCGACGTGGCTCCCAAACAAAAAAAAAAAAATCACAATTAGCGATTGATTGGTTTGCTCAAAAGTTCTAGTGTTTACAAAATAGGGGATAGTTTTATAGCATTTTTATTAATATTTTTTTACTAGTAATGGTGGCGATCAGCGATTTTTATTCTGACTGCGACATTATGGCGGACACATCGGACATTTTTGACACATTTTTGGGACCATTGTCATTTATACAGCAATCAGTGCTATTTAAATGCACTGATTCCTGTGTAAATGGCACTGGCTCTGAAGGAGTTAACCACTAGGGGGCAGTGTAGGGGTTGTGTGACGTTATGCGTTTTTTTATTGTAGGGGGCGTGGCCTGGCATGTGACATCACTGATCGCCTTTCCCTATAAAAGGGAAGAGACGATCGGTGACAGCCACACTAGGAAGCACGGGGAGAGGTTTGTTTACACAGACCTCTCCTCGTTCTTCAGCTCTGTGACCCGATCGCGGGACACCAGCGGCTATCGGGTCCACTGGTCCCACGGCCACAGTCACGTAGCTCAGGACTGAGTCTTAAAGATCCACGTACAGGTATGCGATTGTGCCCAGCCGTGCCATTCTGCTGATGTATATGTGCAGGAGGTGGTCTTTAAGTGGTTAAAGGCTTCGATCTTGTGTTTACTTTAAGGGAAGCCAAGCATTTTAAACTGCAATTTTTTGGTACATTTGCTGACTCCTGGCACTTTCCTGTACATTGTTTTCCAATCAGTCAATAAACTGGTGCCCTAGCTGAAAACATGTGCAGCATCATGACAGTTGCAGATCAAACAGAGGCTAAGCCCTTGTACACACGATCGGAGGTTCCGACGGAATGTGTCCGATCAGAGCGTTTTGTCGGATATTCTGACTGTGTGTGGTCTGCATCGGACTGTTTCCGTCGGACCAAATTTTCCAACTTGCCGGAAATATTTTCCGACAAAATGCTCCGATCGGACATACTCCGATCATGTGTAGAGAATTCCGATCGGACAAAGTGCCACGCATGCTCAGATCAAATTCCTACATCAAAGCTATTGGCTACTAGCCTGAACGTAGTCCCATCGTAACGAAATTACGTCATCACGTTCCGAACGTTCGGATTTTCCGACAACTTTGTCCGACCGTGTGTATGCAACAGTTTCGGACAAGATCCGTCAGACAAAATCCGACGGATTTGGTTGTCGGAAACTCCGACCGTGTGTACAAGGGCTAAGATGACAGCTCCCTTAGCTGAAAATGCTAGGATAGTCTAGTTCCAATTTAGGTTTTCAATAGTTTTTTTTTGTTTTTTATTTTTCTTCCTGAATACTACATTGGGTGCTGCAAAAAAAGGGAGGTATTCAGCAGTTATTCCTAATTGCTTATATATAAAACCAATACAGTATCATATGCAATATGCATTAACATTTGACTGTAGTGATGCTGGAAAACTGCATAAAAACATTTAAATATTAGCGATCACTTCTAGGTTCTTCGTCCAGATATTGTTCACATATTCCCAGGCAGTAGGTTGTTGGCTCAGCTAAAGCCACGTGTTCAGTTTGTCCTGCATTGGCTGCCTCTAAAGGTTTACAAAATAGCACCTTCATAGGCCAGAGTTACTTAAAACAAACTGCAAACAGAATACCTGTTATCATAAAATTGAAATAATTTTTAAATAATTTTGATGCAAGTCCAAATTTTCTGGGGGAATTTAAGTTTGGAGAGTTCAAAATAACCTTAATATTTTACAAAAGTAGCACTAATGGAACAACAACCAAATCTTTCTACTGATAGAGATTGTGGGGGAAGCATTCGAAGTCCTGGTGGTTTTTTTTAAAATCAGTTTCTGTGCCATTGGGGAGACTGGGGAAAATAAATGTTTTTCAAGGTTCCACTCATTATCCTGAAATGAGGAATAACACTCTTATTTTGGGCATTTGGGCCTCCTGTTCTATGAAAACCTCAGTAAAGGGTTTTTGGTTATTTTAGTCCTTTTACCACAACCTGCCAGATTATACTACTTTAACATAAAATGTTAATTCTAGATTAAGAGTGTGAGTGGAAATTTTTATATTGGCTAATGGAGAGATTTACTCTCTTCTGCCTCAGTAGGCATTGTTCCCAGGTCAGAAAATGAGGTGGAACCCGGAGCCCTAAATTTTTCATCTGTCATGATGAAAGGGAGAGAGGGAAAATCTTCCAATAACACCTGTTCTGTTGACAGCAGCCAAAGAAAAGAATTCCCTCACTTTGGTTAGATCTCAGCTTACTGGGTCTTCCGGAATAGGAAGTGCAGAAAAAAAAAAAAAACGTAATGGTGGAAACAGAGAGCAATAAGTACTGACAGATGTTCTAACTTTTCATTTTAAAAAGGTAAGGTTCCCTCAAAACCCAACCGGTTGGGCTGAATCGTACACGGTCTTCTCCTGGGGGTTTCAGAGTTGTGGTCATCATCAAGAGCTCAATAGAAATAAGTGGGTGTTATGTCTTGTATTTTAGCCTTGGGTGGAAGACAATGGATTTAAATGTGGTAATAAATGTTTGAAAAAAAAAAAAAAAAAGTTTTGCACAGAGCAGCCCTGATCTTCTACTAGGGTCCCCCACTGGTGCTCCTGGCTCCTTCCTTGACCAGTGCCCAAACCGCTTGCTATGGGGTCACTGGTGCGGCGTGCTCGCTCCAGAGCCCTGCTCTATGCATCCATAAAGACAGAGCCGTGGCTCAGCCCCACCCCTTCCTCATAGGTTAATCGGCTGTGATTGACAGCAGTGAGATCCAATGGCTCCCGCTGCTGTCTCAGCCAATGAGGAAAGGGAGTCCCGAGACAGCCAAGGCCCTCGTGCACATTGCTTGCTCGAGTGGGGGCTCAGGTGAATAGAATACATGAAGGTAAAAAACCTTCAGCCTAGACAGACAGACATAGAGACAGACATAGAGACAGACATAGAGACAGACATAGAGACAGACATAGAGACAGACATAGAGACAGACATAGAGACAGACATAGAGACAGACATAGAGACAGACATAGAGACAGACATAGAGACAGACATAGAGACAGACATAGAGACAGACATAGAGACAGACATAGAGACAGACATAGAGACAGACATAGAGACAGACATAGAGACAGACATAGAGACAGACATAGAGACAGACATAGAGACAGACATAGAGACAGACATAGAGACAGACATAGAGACAGACATAGAGACAGACATAGAGACAGACATAGAGACAGACATAGAGACAGACATAGAGACAGACATAGAGACAGACATAGAGACAGACATAGAGACAGACATAGAGACAGACATAGAGACAGACATAGAGACAGACATAGAGACAGACATAGAGACAGACATAGAGACAGACATAGAGACAGACATAGAGACAGACATAGAGACAGACATAGAGACAGACATAGAGACAGACAGAGACAGACATAGAGACAGACATAGAGACAGACATAGAGACAGACCCAAAAAAGGTTGGCAAATTTCTTCTACATTAATCTTCTCAGTCAGGCACACATGAAGGTGCTAGACAGATTTAAATATTCATTGTGTGATAAAGTTGAGGACATATGACTGACTAAAACGGTTTAGGACATGCCAAAAATTTCCCAGCATGCACTATACACATTTAAAAGGGATTGTAAAGTGGATTATTTTTTTTTTTTAAATAACAAACATGTTATACTTACCTCCACTGTGCAGCTCGTTTTGCACAGAGTGGCCCCGAACCTGCTCTTCTGGGGTCCCTCGGCTTCCTCCCGCAGGTGCTTCTCGCGTTCATGCGAGCTCCCTCGCATGGTGAGAAGCATCTGTGGGCACGCTCCCATGATACAGCCAGCGGCTATAGCCACTGGCTGTATCACATGGCCCCGCCCCCCACATCAGTGGATGTGATTGACAGCAGCACGAGCCAATGGCTGCGCTGCTTTCCATCCATCCACTCCAGCCAATCAGTGGCCAGGCTGAACAGTGGAAAGGACGTCGGGGGACGAGCGCGGGATTTTCGAGGGGTGAGGTAAGTAAACCGGGGGGGGGGCTGGGGGTGCCGGCAGCGTCAGATGTTTTTTCACCTTAATGCATAGAATGCATTAAGGTGAAAAAACATTTACCTTTACAACCCCTTTAACTGTATCTGCCTCAGAACTATTGAGTTTTTTTGTTTTTTTTTTCCAGCCAAGACAGGTTGTCAGTTTCAGCTCAGATGTTGACCACGATATGCATTAGTAAAACATCTCAAATAATCTTTTATACCAAAAAAATAACCCAGTTATAGCATAATATAGTAAGCTTTATGGGTGGCACATAAATATTTTACACAGTGCCTTTCAACTCTGTAGCCACATAATGCTTCTTGAGCCAAACATACAACGCTGTCCTACTCTTACAACATCCTTTTGTAATCTTAAATTTCCTTTCATGTCTAGACAATCAATGCTGAAGAAGTGGTTCTGCAACTTTACTGGATTGAATGTCAAAATTGATTGAATAATGAGTGAGCTGCAAATCTATCATACCTTAAACAAGTTTTCTTGGTGGGGGGTACGGACATTATTCAACACCAGTATATGACAAGGATATAGTCTGTGCTAGTGATTGTTTTCATTGATACCCTTTAAACCCAGAAAATCCAAAAAAGGTTTTTCTTAAGAAAATGTATTGTGAAATAAGTCGAGGGCGTAGAGAAAGTAGGATCGGAGCTGTATTGCACCCTATAAGACGCAGACAGAGGCAATACATGTTTTGTCAGATTTTCTAGTATATGTTTTTGAAACATGTGCTATGCACCTTAATGAGCCACAGCCATGGTACCCATCCATGCTCTCCCCTCCCCCACTAATTCTCCCTTCCTCACCCCGGCCTTTTTATTTTAAAATGTATTTATTTATATTTGGGAAAATACACTTAGGCTTCATTCACTAAAGAAAACTTATTCAGCCATCACATCGAATGGTAAGCTGCAATATAATAAAACGTTTGCTTTTTGTTTAATACGGTTTTAACCTCTGCACTAGGAGCCAATCAGATATGCTGCATACACATGGAATGACAAGGAATGAGATAGAGAGAACAGAGGGATGACTTTATCAGTGGGCTGTTCTCTGCTGTGTCTGCTCACCGATTGCCCAATCACAAGCTGGAAAGACAGATGGCCAGGTTTTACTGTAACAGAAAATATTTTAGTCCCCAACCAAACTTTACTGTCAGGGCAGTGTAAATGTCCCTTCAAGCTGTCACATTTGAAAGCCATTGGTAAAAAATAAATAAATAAAATCAGCATTTTTCAAACTGGATTTGAAACATGTTCGAGTCCTCAACCCCTCTTAAAACCAAACCCACCAACCTCTTCCCTGCACACTTACAGAATCTGGGAGTTCTTCTGCCGGCTGGCTCCTGCAATTATTTTAATTTAGTGTGGCTATATATGGCTTTTTCCTGCACAGCCATATCATTCATTCACAGAGATCTGTGAATGAGGAAACTAAAAGCCCCATCTGCCACCACTGCAAATAGTCTTGTAGCTCTCAATGGAGCACAAATGTGGGGATGTCGTTGCACTTGTTGATACTTGGTCCAGCAACCTAGATGGAGATCTGTGCTTTAGTATGGACCTGTGGCTGGAGGAATAGTCTAAAAAAAGGAGTCAGAGCATTGCATCTGCAATCCACTGATCCACTAAAAATGCAATTTCTTTTATTGACTGATGTGTGCATTTATTTATTTTGCGAAACGTGGACTTAGCCTTTAATGAGCTTAAATTGTTGCAAGCAGCAGTTTTTAGGTATACTACCGAACTCACAGCAGCACCGCACATACTACTTGCTACTAGAAACAGTAGGAAGACCTTGGGGTGATGCTGTGAGTGTAAAGCAGCTCATAGATTATGCAATTTTCTTTCCACCATGGGTTCAAGGAAAAAAAATTGTTCAGTTTCCCCATCACAGTTAGTGTTGAATAAAGGAATCCTTCCTGCAGGGCTGTTGTGTTCAGCGGTTCCTGCTGTCAGAACACAATGGCAATTGTTGGTGGCCAAAAGGCTGGTTGTACTGAAGTTTGCCGATGGATTGACTTCGGTACAACTAGCCTGCCCAAAGACAGATCGAATCTTGGCCAGTCCCTACTGAACCAGCTGAGATTCAATCAATCAATCAATCTATGACTGGCTTTAGAATGTGGGGGTTAAACAGATTTAAATTCCAACACCATAGACATTTTAATATCACTGTCTTTTTCTTGCTTTTCTATTAGTCTCCATCTGGCATTATGTAGTGGTACACAATTTAATACAAAATACCTTTTATTCCCTTGTAAGAAAATATTCATAGACTTTCTCCACGCAGGCCTCAATTCAGTATTAAAGGTCATGTCTGGCAGACTGCGTCTGATTGCAGACTTGCACTATTATCTGTGGCTTGTCAGTAACACAGAGAAGACACTTAGGAGTAAAGCACCTTACAAAAGAAAATCAGTAATATTACAAAGAATACAAGCCAGCTATACAAGTTTTACAAAAGCCAGCATGTCAGAATATAAATGCATGCTATAATATAAACCGAAGAACAAGAATCTTCCACACTGCGGAACTCAAGGTCATCCTTTACCGCTGAACTAATAAGCACTAAGAATTCCACAAAACATGTATCAGGCCAACAGATGACACCTAGCAAGAGCAAAATCTATACTAATATTACTTTCTCTATAAACCATATAAGAGAATAGAATGGAATGTCAGGACCACAAAAACAAATATTTAAGCTTTCTGTGACTATTAGCTAGGAGAATTTCATAAAGGTGAACTCCAAGCAAAATGGCTGAATAGTTGAAATGCATAAATGTTGTCTGTTTCACCTGCCAAACAAATAATGATGCTGTGCACATCCCGGCCAAACAAAAGAGCCATCAAAAATACTTATCCAAGTGTTATGCATTAACAAGATACACTACTTCAATGGAGCTCAATGGCACCAGCAAACCCATCGATGGGTACCAAAGGAGTGTCTCAAAGTACATGAAATACACCAGAAGCACGAAGCCAAAAGATAAAGTGTCCAAACAAACTTAGTTTTGTAGCCACAGCACATAAACGCAACAAGTTTTTGGGACCACAAGCTTCTTCATCAGGGTTTGAAAGGTGTGAAAAGCTTAAATGGACTCAAGGACCATCTTTAACCTCTATAAACAATCAGATTAACAATCAGTTAAGCCTTGTACACACTGAGTTTTTATTTTTGTTCAACCCAGCGAGTTGAATGAACTGTCAGGCCCGTCGGAGCCACTGTACTAATGATCCAACATTAGTACAGCGATTCCCCCCACCCCCACTCTGAGCTGTTGTGTTCTGACAGGGGGACTCCCTCCAGAACACTCCGATCATCGATCTCAGCCATTGATCGGGAGTCAGATGGCTGTTGGTATCCCAGCATGCCCATCTGTACTGTTTGGCCAGCTTCTCTCGGACTGGCCCCTATATACACGGGCCGATGTTGGTCCATGTGTACAGGGCTTTAGTAGCAGTATGTGGGGGAAAAAAAAAGTGTAAAAATCTCTGAAGACTACGCACCCTGGGCCAACAATATGCTAAATTAATACAAAGTTAAATAAAGTGAATACAAAATACAAATGTGTAAATGGAAGCTGCTTGTAGTGAGACCAGAGGTCTATAAATAAAAAGAAATATATCAATTATATTTCATACCGTGCTCCAAAAGAAATAAAATCAGAGTCCATAAACTGCCACCAAAAAGTCTCCACTCAGGTGAAGTGAATATTCTTTATATTGTGACAAAAGTGCCGTCTTCCACCGTGGATGTGAGCAAACATCCTACTCAGCACATGGACATGACACCCATTACAGGAGTGCGAGAGACGCCACTTCCGTCTTTGTCTCCTGGAACACAGGTGGAATGTGAATGGCGTACCTGCTGTTGCCTGCGAGCCGTTAGCAGAACTTGGTTAAGTAAACTTCTATTTTTTTATGGAATAAATTGCTATATGCTACACCACGAGGAGCTCTTTTCTTTCTTTGATATATGAATCAAATCTTGTTGGCCAATATCGTTTCCCATTGGAGGATTCACCTCTGTTGCTCAGGCTCATTTGACTACCTGTAATGGGTGTCATGTCCATGTGGTGAGTAGGATGTTTGCTCACATTACGGTGGAAGACGGCACTCTGTTATTGATCAGTTTAATTCTTATTTATATTTGAAGTGTGGTATGAAATATAGTTTATATTTTTGTTTTTAGTAGTAGTATGCTGGCACGCTTATCTAACTTAAAGGGTCTGGTAGAGATTTGGGAGGAGACAGCATGTGTTTTTTTCTGTGTGCGAGGTCCCCCTTAAAATCTATATCAGACCATCATCAAGGATAAGGGTGTAGTAGAGCTGCATGATCATTAAGCGATTCTACTCCCCTCCCTATCTCAAAACAGCATTTCCCGATTTTATGTAACAAGTGCAGAAAGTCCTTTGCTCACTTCTGACAGCTGACAAAAATAAAATAAAAAAGCCAGGCAGTTTATTTTAACATTGCCTAGAACGATAAACAAACTAACATTTCATTCTTAGATCAAAGGGATGAACTTCGGTCTGTAAATGAGGTTAACTACTTAAAGACTAAACCTTCTGACACTTCCTGCTTACAAGTTAAAAATCAGTATTTTTTGCTCGAAAATTACTTAGAACCCCCAAACATACATTATATATAATTTTTATATATTTATTTTTATTTTATTTAGCAGAGCCACTAGAGAACAAAATGGTGGTTGTTACAATATTTTATGTCACACTGTATTTGCGCAGCAGTCATTCAAACACAATTTGTGAAAAAATACACTAACCACTTGCCTACCAGGCACTTACACCCCCTTCCTACCCAAGCCATTTTTCTGCTTTCAGCGCTGTCACACTTTGAATGACAATTGCGCGGTCATGCAACACTGTACCCAAATATAATATATAATTTTCTTCACGCAAATAGAGCTTTTTTTTGTAAAAGAAAGAAGATCAAAAATGTTGAAAAAAAAAAATTCACTTTTTTCTGACAGTAAATTTTGTAACTAAGTAATTTTTTGCCTTCACTGATGTGCGCTAATGAGGCGGCACTGAAGGGCACTGCTAGGCTGAACTGGTAGGAATTGATATGGTGGCACTATGGGCACTGATGAGGCAGGACTTATGGGCACTGATTAGGTGGCACTGATGAGGAGGCACCAATATGCTGCACTTATAGGTGGCACCGATGAACACTGTTAGGCGGCACTGGTGGACAGTACTGATGGGCACTGATTGACAGCGGTGATGGGCACTGATTAGCAGCACTGACTGGCATCGCTAATGGGCACTGATTGGTGGCACTTGTGGGCAGTGGTGGGTACTGATTGCTGCCACTGGTGGACACTGATTGCTGGCATTGGTGGACACTGTATGGCAACGCTAGTTTTTCACTATTGTATTCCCCGATTACATTCATAAATGGTCCCCTGCATGGAGATGCCGCTGATCGGCTCTTCTCTCCTCAGACTGTCAGTGTGAGGTGAGGAGCGCCAATTACCGACACTTCCTTGTTTACATATGACTGGCTGTGATTGGACACAGACGATCACATGTTTAAAGAGCCGTGGACATGTGTGCTAGCAACACGGTGCGGCTGCTGACTGTCTCGCTGTGTTCCCCGTGGCCGAGAGCGGCCATTCTAGGATGCCGTCATATGACAGTGGGCGGGCGGCAACCAGTTAATGAACACAAAAAAAAACACAAACTAGTAAAGTTAACCCTTTTTTTATAATGTGAAAGATGATGTTACACTGAGAATCGTGGTTTTTATTTTTAACAAAAAAATCTTGATTTCCATTTTAGCCAGAATCGTGCAGCTCTAGAGTGTGGCATGCACTGTTAGAGGGTATTTTTGCGTTTAGTGACACTGCAAACTTCAGCTTTTAGAAATATATATTTGTAGAAGTAAGTCTACCATTTAAAGTGATTATAAAGTATATTTTTTTTTAAATAAACACATTATACTTACCTCCTCTGTGCAGTTGGATTTGCACAGAGCAGCCCAGATCCTAATCTACCCTGGTCCCTCTTCTGCTCTCCGGGTCTCTCCCTCTGGTAAGTGCCCCCTCAGCCAGCAGCTTGTTACAGAGTCACCCAAGCCGAGTCAGAGCTCGGTGTATCCATTCAGACATGGAGCCCCGACCCGGCTCCACCCCCCTCTCCCCTGTTTGGCTGATTTTGAGTGACAGCTGCGGGAGCCAATGGCGCCGCTGCTGTGTCTCAGCCAATAAGGAGGAGTGTCTGGGACAGCTAAGACACTTGTAGACATTGCTGCAAAGAGAGAAGGAGCTCAGGTAGGTAATTAGGGGTGTGCTGGGGAGGCTGCTACACCCAAGGTTTTTTTTTTATCTTAATGAATACAATGCATTAAGATAGTTCACATTGCCTTTATCTGTATGAGATGTTCATGGATGATCTACAAATTACCGTGTGATGCATTTCAATCATTATAAAGTTTGAAAAAATAAAGTAGTGTTGCCAAAAACACACTTGTAACATACTGTTTTTCAATCTTTAACATTGTATTACTTGTAGAACCATTGCAGCATCTGGTAGCTAGGGGGAACACAGAGTTCTAGATTTATAAAGTTGGTTTAAGTGATTTGTGGTTTCATTTTAATACTGATCTCTGCAAGTGTTAGTAAAATCTTTAGCTTGAAGTTAACTGTCTTCAAGGTCAAAAAATGAAATAGTTTTTTTTTTTTTTAATTCAATGCTCTTCATATGTTTTACGTATTAGAATTCTTTTATTTAGCAAAAGTTATGAACAAATCACAATGACATTACTGCATTCTCATGTGCTAGTACCCAGCATTTATTTTTAAACCTCAGTTTGTGTCATATGGTAAAAAAAAAACAAAAAAACAAAACAAAAAAACACACATTTGTTGCACTATGCATATGGTTAGACAGAAGTGTGACAATATGCTGTTATTAGCTCTCTCACTACATAAATCGTACACACACACATCAGCTATAGTGAAATACAATAATGTTGTGTCCTTGCTATCCAACAGTGCAAATTGTTAAAAAAAATAATAATAATAATCTGGCTGCAGCCAGCACCGACATTCTTTTCAGTATCAACAATGATAATGGTCCTAACAGAATGCAGCACAATCATGACTTTATGGTCACCCACCTTATATTGAATAGGTCCCCCTTTTGCAACCTTCTGACCCATCCAGGCATGATGCCACTAAACCTCTGAAGGTATGCTGTGGTATCTAGCACCAAGCCGCAGTAGCAAATGGGTCACCATGGATCGGACTGGTTTGTCCAGCACTACCTACAGATGCTCAATTGGATTGAGATCTGGAGAATTGAGGACAAGTCAACATCTCAAACTCATGTCAGTGTTCCTCAAACCATAATTGCACCTTTTTTACAGTGTGTCAGGGTGCGTTCTTCTGAAAGAGGCCACTGCCTTCAGGAAATACCGTTTCCATAAAGGGGTATAATTAGTCAGCAACAATGTTTATGTAGGTAGTATGAATCAAATAACACCCACATCTTTCTAAAACTGAGCCGGTTATATTTCCTCCATCACGATCCCCCCCCCCATGACTTCACCATTAATATCAACAACCATTGGCCCCGCCACACAGGCCAGGGTCCTGGGAGTAATCCTTGACTCCGACCTCTCCTTCAACCCCCATATCCAATCGATGGCTAAATCCTGCCACCTTCACCTCCGCAATATCTCCAGAATTCGACCCTTGCTGATTAATGACACTAGAAAGCAACTCATTCACGCCTTGATTATTTCCCGCCTTGACTACTGCAACTCTCTCCTTAATGGTCTACCCTTAAGCAGGCTATCCCCTCTTCAATCTATTATGAATGCTGCTGCTAGACTAATACACCTCACCTCGTGACTGCCGCCCCTCTCTGCCAATCCCTTCACTGGTTTCCCCTACCCCACCATGTAAAAATAAAAATGATAACCATAACATACAAAGCCATCCACAACATCACCCCCATCTACATCACCAACCTCATCTGCAGATATCGCCCAAATCATCCCCTCCGCTTCTCCCAGGACCTCCTGCTTTCTAGCTCCCTTGTTACCTCCACCCATGCTCTCCTTTAGGACTTCTCCAGAGCCTCTCCCATCCTCTGGAACTCCCTACCCCAGTCTGTCCGATCAGCGCCTACCCTGTCCACCTTTAGGAGATCCCTTAAAACTCATTTACTCAGGGAAGCCCATCCCACACCCACCTAACTGTCCCCGAGCCACCCCCATCAAATAATTCTCTGCAGCTATTACCTTTTGTACCACCACCCCCTCCCTTTAAAATGTAACCTCTATGAGCAGGGCCCGCCTGTACCTTTTGTATTGTACTGTAAATGTGTCCCCCCCCCCCCTCCCCCATAAATTGTAAAGCGCTGCGTAAACTGTTGGCGCTATGTAAATTGTGTATAATATAATAATAATGAATGACAGGACCCAAGATTTCCAGGTAGAACATTGCCCAAAGCATCACATTGCCTTTACTGGCTTGCCTTCCTCCTATACTGCATCCTGGTGCCATCTTTTCCCCAAATAAGGGATGCACAAACACTCCCAGCCACCTATATAATGTAAAAAATGTGAAAGAAAAAAGTCGATTCATCAGACCAGGCTACCTTCTTCCATTGCTCCATGGTCCAGTTCTGATGCTCCCATCCCCATTGAAGGTATCTTTGGCGGTGTCCATGGGCCAGCATGGGCACCCTGGTCAGTCTGCAGCTACACAGTCCCATATTCAAACTGATTCTCTTTTTTGCTCTCAGCACATCAGCTTGCACTATATTCCACTGACTTTCAAATGCTATTGTAACAAGATAATCAATGTTATTCACCAACCTGTTCATGGTCCTAAAGGCACAGAGCAGTCAGTCCATGAACTGAACGTTGTAAGGAAAACATAGGGAAAGCTGATAAACTGCATAGGTATAAAACATGCTCTTTGTCTCTATTAAATTTTGGCCTAGCTTTGCTGTTTAAAACGGTCTTGCTGCTGGCCAATTTTACACTGTTGTGTCATCTGCAGCCTCCTAGTTTATTTCAGTTTAAAAGCAAACAAATATGGATTCCACAACCAAATATGCCACTGTATGCTGTCGCTGAGACTGTCCGTAAAAGAGACATACTGTTCCCTAAAAATTGTTCCTATAATGCTGCCTTTAAAGCCCAAGTAGTTTTTCTTCATTAGTACATGTTCCACTTTATTGAGCACAGCTTCCCAATACCTTTTTTACAGTAGTGTAGTGCAACCATTTACTAGGGCCTCTAATTTAAAGTCCTAGGTTCTATTACCGCTTGTGTACCAGCCAGGAAAACAGCAACTGCATACCTCTGAGCCCAGGAAACAGTTTAGAAGGGTTGCCTTTTTAAAATTGTATATCGCAGCAATAACTTTGATAGGGTTCATGGAGCTGTGGGATAATCCACATTACTAACAGGAACAATGAGGACACTTCCTTATAGTAGCACTGCAGAACAGTCCGTTAAGCAGTAAAACATTATGTGGACAGCACCGGGGCATTAATATGACCCAGGCCATCCAAGACTTGTAGCTAGTGCAACAGGGGTAACAGAAGCAATAGTCACTGAAATCATCCCCCTTTGGTCCAGTAATCACAGTGTCTGTGGCTTGGAATGTGTCCTTACGTGAACTTCCAAGGCAGATCTTCAGTGGCACCCTAATAGGTGGCACCCTCTCAGGTCACTAATAGGTTTTGTGGCTCTCTCAACATGGCTGGGATCCCAATAAGCTGGGTCTTCAGCAAGACAGCCAAGCAGCCCTCCTGGCTGGGAACCTCTCCTCCACGGAAAGAAGAACACTGGTCTCTGGTGTTCCAGAATATTTGTACACTTCCCATCCACTCTCTGGACACACCTCTCCAGGGATTGGTTGAGGCTTCTTAAATAATCAGACTGCCTATTTGACTCTCCCACCCCACTATATTCTGTAAATCTCCAGAAAACAGGGAAGCAGTCAAATCTGCATCGTGCAGAAACCCAGATCAACTAAAAGCAATCACAAGCTCTGCTGATTACAGGAAGAGAGACAAAAACTAGAGTTGCCTAACCAAAACCTAGCAGCCTAATAGGAGAGTGCTACTGTAGTTTGCCTGTTAGCCCTAAAATGTCAATTTTTGACTACACAATTTTGCCCCTATAGACTTCAGTAGGATTTGCCTCTAAGCTTGGGTTGCCAAGTTTTAAACAAGATTCAACCATCCCTTGGTGAATGAAACCTAGGTAGATTTGTCCATCACTATCGGTCAAAAATACAGTCCAATAGAAATGTCTGAGCTATATTATCCTGTTTGTAGTATACACTATTAAAGCTCCCACAAAAGCTGAAACAGGGAAACCCCGTGCCGTCGTTTAGTCTCTGTAAAGCTGCAAAGCAAGGTTATAAATGCTTCATTCTATTGGGGTCATGAGTGAAGGTCACAAGAGAGGAATAGGGACAAAAGGTCTTGCATTACATGAGAACAATAGTCGTAACCTCTAAAATACAGCTATTGATTTTTTTTCCTCTAGTGAAGTCTATTACTGAATTTCTTTTCAGTTTCCGCCAATATGAAGCATCTCAACATCCTCTGACTAAGGCAGAACAGGCTTTAGTACAGATTGTTAGAACAGTACTTTAGAAAGAAAAGTAACTAGCATTTGTACCTGTAGTGTTTTTTTTTTTTTCCCCATTATGGAATGTTTACACATAATGGAACACAATGGATACACTAAAGTGATATTAAAGCTTTTTGTTTAAACAAAAAACACAAGCATTATATTTTATATAGTATCTCACAAGAGTACACCCCTCACATTTTTTGTAAATATTTTATTACAATCTTTTCATGTGACAACACTGAGGAAATGACACTTTGCTACAATGTAAAGTAGTGAGTGTACAGCTTGTATAACAGTGTAAATTTGCTGTCCCTGCAAAATAACTCAACACAGCCATTCATATCTAAACCACTGGCAACAAAAGTGAGTACACCCCTAAGTGAAAATGTCCAAACTGGGCCCAGAGTGTCCATATTTTGTGTGACCACCATTTTCCAGCATTGCCTTAACCCTCTTGGGCACCAGAGCTTGACAGGTTTCCAACACCAGTCCTCTTCTACTTCCTCCATGAGGACATCACAGAGCTGGTGGATGTAAACTCGCTCCCGAGGCGCTGCTCTATGCATCCATAATACACAGCCACAGCTCGGCACTGAACCCCCCCCCACCCCCGCTTACCCACTGTGATTGACAGCAGTGGCAGCCTGGAGGTTTTTTAGCCTTTACCATACAATGCTTGAGTGTAGAACCACTTTGAGAATTCCAGTTCTAGATGATTTTACATAGTTGCATTGGTCCCAGCTTAGATCAATATAACCATACTTTTGAGATTCATCTAGAAGCTGGAAATCACTGTAGTAGGTACTGCTGGTAAAGTGATCACCACTTGCTTCCAGTTCCCATGCCAAGCATCTGCCCTGCTGCGTTATGAAAACAAACATCTGGCCACTCAGTATGGGCGCCATTCAGAGCTCACTTTGCATTTTGTGACTGAAAAGCATTCACTGATTGGAAGAAGTGAAGAAGCAGGGTGGTAACATCATGCTCTCCACATTGTCCAATCAGAAAATTTAGCATTCATTGAAAACGCAAAGCATTCTATGAATGGCCCCCATGCCAAGCAGCCGCCATCCTGTATTCATAATGCAGCAGGGCAGTTGGTCAGCGTAGAATGGAGATCACTGTATTGGGGGGTGCCTACTACAGGGATTTCCAGTTTCATGACGAAATCCACAGGTATAGTATATACGTAGTTACATTGGCCCAAGCTGCAACTATGTAAAAATATCTGTACCCAGAATTCTTTAAAGTTGATTATCTCATTGCCTTGCCTTTTTTCAGATGAAAAATCGGCCAAAAAAAGGTATAGATTCCCTTTAAAAGTTGAAATGATTCAGACTGCATGAACAAAAACGTAACAGTTGCCAGAGGCATACACTGTACATGCCATATTTATGCTGAGCACATGCAGGAGCAGGAGGTGATTGTTCACTGGGGTATTCATCAATGAATCATCCATGAGGCCATCTATACTGGTCTGACCAGTTCGAAAAAATGCTACATTAGAGATTTACTGATTAGGATGATGTGACAAGAGATTAGAAACCTCACACAGCGTACAAAAATACATTGGATTCTTCAATAGATCCGTTCAAAGGCTAATAATGATGTACAAAGTGCAGTAATCCAGACAAATTTGAGGTGTTTACAGCGTTCTGTTTACATCCTTTTCCAACTGGAGAAAAATGTCCTCAATAGTCCTTATGCACCAGTGGCCATTTAGCCGGGAGCATGGTATATCTGTGTGGGTGGAAGGCACTGGCACACCTTTTAGCAGATAGCCTGTAAAGCTTTATGAGAGGTGGGAACAGCGGCGGCCGGTCTATAAGGGGCTCAGGGGTGCCTCTCCCTAATCTCCATGCGGGGTGCCGGACGCACAGGTTTTTTTCATTTTTTTGAAGCACATGATTAGAACCTGCAGCTCTAATTTGCTTCAAAGAAGGTTGGGCTGGGGGCACAGAGCAGCGTTCCCCGAGCCCACCCACTTGCGACATTAGCGAATCAACATTCAATATTGTCTTCCTGCTTCTTCTCCCGCTCAGGACAGAAAGCGGGTCTTAGGACCATATGGCCGGGAGGAAAAGCGGGGTAAGCCGCCCGTGAGCTGGATGGGGTAAGTGTTGACCTGGTGGGGGGGCCTCCCCCAAAGAAAAAATAATGGAGTACAAGCTGCCACTGTGTTGAAAGCTGCTGCTGATGAATGGAGCTTGATGGTGCACCAAATGGTACTAATATTTAGGGCAGCCTAACAATATATACTTTAGTAAAATGTGGCCCCTCTATTATTAGAACAGAGAATTAGGGAACATTTTTGCAACAGAGACACAGACAGGAACAGGAAAATAGGAGTGTGATTCTAACCATTCTCACTACATGGAACTGTAGATAGATAGTCGAGCAGAGGCACATTCAAGCGGAGGTCCACCCACCCCTGGAAGGTGCCAAAATGTGGCTGTCAGGAAGGGCATGCCAATATCCAAGATGGTGGCCACAGAAGATCCCCTGTGTTGCAGGTCCCACTGAGAAGAGCTGCAAAGGCACGCTTGCATGCACCAATGCACATGTGCCAATGCAGAATGGGATGCCAATAAGCGTGCGCACCCGGTGACAATTCTTAGCGCTAAATAGACAAATTTAAACTGACCATTCTCAGGATCAGTGCTGCCTGTTCTACAGCGGTCCCTGTGATTCCTGTTATCCGTTTGCCTGTACCTATTCCAGTTGACCTACCCAGCTTGTCCCTGACTATTCCTGCTATCCGCTTGCATCCAACCCTGGCTTGTCTCCATCTATGCTCCTGCCTGTTCTTTCTGCTACCTCGCTGCCAGCCTGTTGCCGAACCTGCCTGCACCTGACTCTCCTCTGTTTCTGCATCTGTTCACCAATGTCTTAAGCCAGCCTGCCTGTGCTCCAGTCCATGTGGATATCATTCCTGCTAGCTGTTCTACCCACGCTCCAGCTCGTGGCTTCCAAGTACCAACCTATTCCTGGCTTCCTGCAGTGTCGGTGTTCCTCCACAACTCTACCATCAGTTCTGGTTTCATCTCCACTGCTAGCAATTTTGCCAGCATTTGTGCGACTCTGCACTCCCGCGCCTCTTGTTTACTCTCAACTCTTCGAGCCAAAGGTGTAAGAGAGGCCCTCCTCTGCATATCAGACTCTACCAGCAGGTACGTGACAGTGGCACCGGAGGGGGTGATGAGACAAATGAGCGGAAGATCCACTTTTGGGTGTAACTCCACTTTCAGTATAAAAACAAAGCATATCTGGGCTTATTTAAAGAGACACTGTCCCACTTAAAATGTAGACTCACCCATTTGGTGTCCCCACAACAGTTATACTCACTGAAAATTAATGTTTGTACCTACAGGCACTATAAGCTACTCACACTACCAGTAATGTTGTTTGACTACTTTGATCATGACAGCTTAACTTTAAAATGTATTTCTGCTTTTGCAATCGGTCTGGGAGAATACTGGGGCCCTTTCACATGGGCTGTCAGATCAGGTCCGCCTGTAAGTGTCTGCATGGCTTCCTTGGGATGACCAATTTGATTCAGTGTGCGGCGTATGGTCTGAGCACTGACAGGCTGACCCATACCCCAGTAACCCCTGCACCAATGCTGGCAGCACTCACACCTATTTCCCAAAGACAACCTCTGGATATGATGCTGAGCACATGCACTCAACTTCTTTGGACAACCATGGTGAGGCCTGTTCTGAGAGGAACCTGTCCTGTTAAACCGCTATATGGTCTTGGCCACCGTGCTGCAGCTCAATTTCAGGGTCTTGGCAATCTTCTTATAGCCTAGGCCATCTTTATGTAGAGTAGCAATTCTTTTTTTCAGATCCTCAGAGAGTTCTTTTCCATGAGGTGCCATGTTTGAACTTCCAGTGACGAGAGAGAGAGAGAGAGAGAGAGAGAGAGAGAGAGAGAGAGAGAGAGAGAGAGAGA